>NW_020948951.1:7578845-7658457 GCF_900497805.2 Vombatus ursinus | reverse complement strand
AAGAAAGAAAGAAAGAAAGAAAGAAAGAAAGAAAGAAAGAAAGAAAGGAAGGAAGGAAGGAAGGAAGGAAGGAAGGAAGGAAGGAAGAAAGAAAGAAAGAAAGGAAGGAAGGCTGAATTCTATGATCTCTCAGATCCCATTTAGTTCTAACATTCTGTGATTCTTCCTTCTCATGGATACAAAATAGTATTAAGGTTTCCCTGTTCTCAGGGATTTCTACAAAAACTCCTTACGCGATGAGAACCTCCTGTATCAGTGGTTCAGGAGGTCCACAAGGTCAAAACTTTTCATAATGCTGAGACGCTTTAATTTCTAATCAGTAAATATTGAAAGGCATAACCCACTTACACAAAAGCTCTTGGGAGGACAGGGGAGTCCTTGATAATTTTTAATAATGTAAATTAAATAAAGGGATTTCAGTTTCTACTCTTTCCCCCAGCTTTTCCTCCAAAAGCAATAGTAATGAGCAGTAGAACAATTAACAGGGAAGGAAGCAAAGACTCTAATTAACCCACAAAATAACTGGTCCCTGGCTAATTAAAAATTTAAGGTTTTTTTTTAAAAAATAAAGCCTGCCTAGAGGGGATGAGGGGAAAGAGTTAAACTAATGGTGTAACTAATGTTTGGCAGAGCTGTGAACTGGTCTATCCATTCTGGAGAACAATTTGGAATTATGCCCAAAGGGCTATAAAACTGTGCCTACCTTTGACTCAGAAATACCACTACTAGGTCTGTATCCGAAAGGATCAAAGGGAAAGGAACCATATGTACAAAAATATTTATAGCAGCTCTTTTTCTGGTGGCAAAGAATTGAAAATTGAGGAAATGCCTATCTATTGGGGAATGGCTTAATAGATTGTGGTATATGATTGGGATGGAATACTATTGTGCTGTAAAAAATGATGAAGTGGATGGTTTCAGAAAAACCTGGGAAGACTTATATGAACTGATGCAAAGTAAACAAAGCAGAACCAGAAGACCATTGTACACAATAGCATTATGTTAACAATAATCAACTGTGACCTTTTGACTCAGCAATAGCACTTCTAGGGCTGTATCCCAAAGAGATCATAAAAATGGAAAAAGGACCCACATGTATAAGAATATTTATAGCAGCTCTTTTTGTGGTGGCAAAGAATTGGAAATTGAGGGAATGCCCATCAATTGGAGAATGGCTGAACAAGTTGTGGTATATGAATGTAATGGAATACTATTATGCTATAAGAAATGCTGAGCAGGCAGACTTCAGAGAAACCTGGAAAGACTTGCATGGACTGATGCTGAGTTAAGTGAGCAGAACCAGGAGAACGTTGTACACAGTAATAGCCATGTTGTGCGATGACTAACTTTGATAGACTTAGCCCTTCTCAGCAACACAAGGATCTAAGACATCTCCAAATGTCTCATGATGGAAAATGCTATCCATATCCAAAGAAAGAACTATGGAGTTTGAAAGCAGATTGAAGCATACTATTTGCTATTTTTCCTTCTGTTTTGTTTTGTTTTCTTCCTCTTATTGGTTCTGATTTTTCCTTATAACATCACTAACGTGAAAATATGTTTAATCGGAATGTAAAAAAAATAATAATCCTCAACTGTCAAAGACTTAGCTACTCTGATCAATACAATTCACAATTCCAAAGAAGTTATGATGAAAAATGCCACCCACCTCCTGAGAGAGAATTGATAAATTCAGAATGTAAATTGAATCATATTTTTTCCACTTTTTTTTTTTGCAACATAGTTACTATGGAAATGTTTTATATGACTTCATATGTATAATAGGTATCATATTGCTTCCCTTCTCAATGGCAGGGAGAGAATTAAGAACTCAAAATAAAAAAATAAATATTAAGAAATAAACATAATTTTAAAAAAATTAAACTTGCCTAGGCCTTAAGGATTAAGCTTTCTTCCTACAATCCAGAGAATGAACCAGAGTACAGCCCAGGGATCCAAGAAGTATAAAAGTTTTATTTCCTTTCAGTTTGTGACATATTGCATATGCGTGTGCATTACAGGCACTCAGGAACATGCATACACAATAGCTATAGACCAGGGAACACTATAGAGTCCCAAGTTACATATATCTATGGGAATAACAAAGCATAGGAAGAGGGTAAGAGGTATTAAGTCTTGACCAGGCAGGAGCCATACACTAAGGTGGGGGATGGGGGGTGGAGCCCCCTCCCCTAGAACCAGATCCCCTGCCCTCCTGCTCTCCAGGAAGCTTTAGACACCATGAGCCCACTTGTCTCTTCTAGGTAGAACATAAGCTCCTGGAGGGCAAGAATGAATTCATTTTTGTCTTTATGTCCCCAGCACCTAGCAAAATGCCTCACACACACTAATCCCTTAATAAATAGTTTTTAAAATGAATGATGGGAGGTACTTTCACCATCACTAGTGCTTCAGGGCCTGGATCATCACTGTTGTGATTCTTAAGCCCTTCTAATTATCCCTCTATAAACAGCTAAACAGAAACTCCCCTCCCCTCCCCATCAATTTAATCCTAGGGAAGAAGGTATTTCTGACACTTCATACCATCATACTATAGCCTCCATTCCTAACCCCAGTATCCTAAAAGTATGCCCAACCACTCTCTAGACTAAGAAAAGATTGTCCAGATATCTATTTCTTTAGGTCCACTTGTTTTTACAGATTTCCAAACTTAAAAGAACTAGGTAATATTGGGCACTGATTCATTTTACAAAACCTACAGCCTCAAACTTGTTTTTTTTTTTCAGGCCAGCATATATAATTTGTTAGAAGACAGCATCTGGTGGTCAAGAATGGGATTATTGCCTATTACATAACCTAAATTACCCAACCAGAATTGGGATCCCCATGAAAAAATTTTCATGATCTGAGAAAAGGCTGATAGGAAGAAAAGAAGTGAAATAAGAGATGCTAGAATTAGAAACATCTATGACGTCATAAGTCTGATCACCACATGAACTCATTATTCATGAAAAAGTATTTGATTCAGTCTATTATGGGAACATTCCAATTCTATAATGAAAACCCACAGGAAAACTGAATTCTCTTCACAGCCAGCTCAACAGAATACCGTCTAGGTATTCCATAAAGGGACTCCTGGACAGGTGAGCTGCTCTTTGAGGGGATGAGTTTCTAAGTGTTCTTTCCTGTGTATTCCCATGCTCTGAGGGCATTGCTAAGCACCACTGTTGATTCACAAATATTTGACATGATCTGTAAAGACTGCTTAGGGCTCTGATTGACCTGGCCTGTCACAGGTTCAGCAAGTTACCCTGAAGGGTTCTCTACATTATTTGGATCTGTTTCCTCATGTGAAAAATGAAAAGGTTGCACTAAGTGACCCCTCAGGTCCCTTCGAGCTCTACATCCAGGATTCTATGAACAACTCATGCTTTTTAAAACATCCTTTCCCTTTCCTATGGACATGTCACAACTTTTCTGGACCTGTTTCTAAAGCTGTAAAATGAGGACAGATCAGAGGTGTCAAACACAAGGCCCAGCCACATTATAGCCTGAAACACTCAGGCCTGAACCACATTAAAATGTCATTGGGAAATATTTAACAAAATAAATAAAAATACAACAGAACATAAATAATGTTAATACGTTGTTTTCTAAGTCAATATGCAGCCCTAAGAGATATTTATTTATGGTTTAATAGCCTCATTTCTATTTGAGTTTGACCCCAATGAATTAAATGACTTTTTCTGGTTTTAACCCTTTTTAATATGATCTACAATATGGTAGGCTCCATAAGTGCAGGAAGGAACCACCTAATTTTCTTTCTGTCTCTCAGCACTTAGTAGATACAGGACTCTACATGTAGTAGGTACTCAAATGTGAGTTGGGTTGAATTTGCTGAATCCTACCATTAACTGCCCATCCAGGAGCTCAAGGAAGGGGGAAGTCTCCAAACCCAAAAAGCTTGACTCAGCATTCAAAAAAGAGTCAACAATCAAGTATAAGGTACTATGTACTAGGTGCTGAGGAGAAAAGCAAGATAATAACAATTCATATTGCTGTGACGCTCTTAAGTTTTGCAAAGCACTTTTCCCCCAACAATTCTGAGGTAGGTAGTGCAAGTATAATTACAGATGGAAAAAACCAGTCCTGAAAAATAAAACACTGTCCTTGCCCTCAAGGAGTTTGCCTGGGTGCAACTGAAAATGGCCTAAGGATTTCTAGAAATTTGGCTTCAAAAAATACAAAGTCTTAATGCAGTTTTAATCTACTTGGGCGTAACACTGCACTAAGGTTTTTGGGACACCCTGTGCAGTAGAACTGCCAGCAGCTAGGGAGAAAGGCAGTAAGAGTGAACAGACTAGCCTGGGAAATGAAAATAAGGAACCAGCCCAGCTCTTCTCTAAACATTCTGGGTGATAATGAGTCTGAAACAGTCACAGATGGCACTGGGCTTTGCTGCAGCCATGGCCATAAACCAAAGAAAAATGTTTGGGTACCCATATACAGGGTAACAAATGACCCTGGCCGGTAAGCTAATGGCCAGGAAGCCCCGAGAGTAAGGAGGGTGCCAGGGCAGCCACTGGGCCTGGGCTACCATTCAATGCTGGGACAGAGTCTGAATGGTCTGTGTTTAATATCAACTGTGCTTTTACACAGGAGTAAGATTTTCTCTCACTTAGTGCATTTACACAGAAAAGGCTAGAAGAGCATTCACTAAATTTTTAAAAATACATATATATTCCAATTGTGTCTAATTTTGGGAGGATGTCCTATTTTATTCTCAAGCAGTTCCACGTTTTCATTATAGCTTACAGCTACAAGTAGCCTGTGCCTCTGCAAGTCTTAGCTAACAGTGGTATCTTCTCAAATAAGGTCAGGTCAAGATATGAGGGCCCTCTTCAGAATTTCTCTAGATGCATATAACAGACACTGTTCATGTTATTCTCCATTCAGGGGCTGGTGGCAGGCCCACCAGAGTGAGGCTCCTCCAGAAGACAATCAGCTATCTGTCCAGTGGCATAAGTAACATTTGCACTTTTTCTGTTTTACCAAGCAAGGGGGTTGTGATGACAACAGTAGTGCCCCTCAAGCCTAGTATATCCCTCAGTTGCATGAATTATGGGAAACTTCTTCATATCCTGAGGCAGAATAAAGGAAGTTGGTGTTTTTCAAATTCACCCAATCCAAACTGTGACTAAGCCAGGGTAAGCAGCAATGTTGCAGAACCTGATATCACTCAGTACATTCTTATTTCATGCTGACATTCCATTTTGGCCAATCCCTGCCTCCTGTCCCTCTGATTCAGAAAAAAATCAGAGCCTCCTAGGAAGGGTAAATAAAAGGAATGTCAGCACTGTCTGACTCTTTGCTAGAGGGCCCTTAGAGAGGTAGGGATATAGGAGAGCAGCCAATCCCAGATCCTCTATCTTCATCCAAGTTATCAATCACAGTCTCCCTCTGCCTCAGAGGGCTGTTGGACATTTGGTCTGACTCTCCTCCCTTTGTCGCCACTCCTCTCCGCCAGCCCGGAGAACCACTAACGCACACTGCAATCCCCATCCTGCAGTTTCTCTTGCTCCATGGCATACACCAGGTCCTGAACAAACCTCATCTCTGATGCCACCTGTTTAGCCAGGGCCTCAAAGCGGTTCTCCAGGCGGCTAAAGCGGCGTTTCAGCCCATTAGCCCCCAGCAGAGCTCCCTTAGCCTCTTCTTGGGCCTGCCGTTTCAGGGCCTCGGTCTTGTGCAGCTCCTGACGAAGCAGCCGTAGGTCCTGGCCAATGCTCTCGTTCTCCTCCTTATACCAGGCCTCCTTCTCCTCATAGATAGAAGTCAGGACCTCAATGTCCTCACGGAACAGCTTCTTGCTTCGCCCCAGCTCCCGCAGGCCCTCTTCAGCTGCTGCCACCTCCTCCAGTACCTTAGAAAAGCGCTCAAAGTTGATGTATGTGTTGTTCGGGGGCATGCTCGAGTGGGATTTGATAGTGTACTCCTTGAGGCGGGTTGTCTTCAGCCGCCGACGCTCTGGCTTCTTGCCACTGTCCTCATTCCGAACATTCCTTCTCTTAATCACCTGCGTGGGATAAGAGAGTAGTTGGGTATACAAGGACTTCTTTAGGGCAAAGTGACCTGCATGGAGGGCCGGGGAATGCTCTATACTAATGACAAGATTGGGCACTGAGGGAGGAATGCTCTGAAGTTCTTTCAGTATGAGTTGAACGTAAGGGGAAAACTATCCAGGAAAAAAATCTTCAAGCAAGCCTACTAGGGCTGTGTAGGGAAGGAGGAGGACTTCAGAATTTCCCCAAGTTCCTTTTCAAGAAGCTACAAGACAAACAACACTAGTCTTGGACATGGTCAGTTTCTGTTATCTACTGGCCCTGCCCAATTGCTGCCCCTCAAGCAGACTACACAGGTTGAAGAGTCCCCAAAACACCCAGAAATGGGAAGAGACCATTCTAATCCTATGAACAAAGCTAGAGTGGGACAATTAAAAAAGTCAAGCTCAGTTCAAAGTGAGACCACTGAGTCAGTCCATGAGAATGCTCTGCCAAATACTAGCCCAATGCCCTGTGAACCCAAGGGCAGAGTGGCCTAAACTCTACTCACCTTAATCCATGAATGCTCCAGGCTCTGCTCAATGGTCATCCTTTTCCTGGAATAATACCACCTTATAGTTATACAGCATTTACAATCTAATTTCTACCTCAAACCACGCTATGTAAGTATGATATGTATTATCCCCATCTGACAAACAGAAAAACTGAGTCACAGAAAGATTAGCTGAAGCAACAGGCCAGGAGCAGGGAGGGAGAGTAATATTTCAAGTCAACAATTAGAAGGAAGGAGAATTTTGTCAATTTCAGATTTAAACATCAAAAAGGAATACAGAAAGATGGGTAAATGGCTGTACCTGCTTTTTGGGATAAGCATTTGGCTTTGATGCTCATTATCAAGTTGTGGTTTGTTTATTTGTTTTTTTGGTTTAATGTTGTGCCTGAAATCCTTATTGGTTTGAAAATAATAAATAACATCCATTATTCCCTTAGGGCAATAATAGCAATAGCTCAAGGGACAAAGCAGGAACCAAAAATGACAGAAATAAAGTGGGGAGGGGAAGAGGAATAATATCTGATAGCTCTGCTCTGTGTATATGTTTAAAACTGAATATCCCATCATCTCTCACGTAGAGCTGAATTCTTACATACGTAAGTTTTCATACATCATTTTCTTGAATAAAGATTTAATTAAATGGAAAAAAAAAGAAGGAAAGAAAACTTAGACTCATTCATGACTCACCACCTCTAGAATCTAGAGTTGGAAGGGATACCCATTCAAAGCCCCATTAACCAATAAGCAGACCCAGAGAAGATAAATGACTTTGCCAAAGTTACCTATCAGTTAGCAGCAGTGCTAGGATTCCAACCCAAGCAAGGTCATCCCACCACACCACATGTACCACCCAATTATAGTCCTACCCCTCCCACAGCCCCAGAACATCATACTTGGGGTCTTTGACAAGCAGCCGACGGATGAAGTCCTTGGCCAGCTCACTGGTATTACTGAAATACTCTTCATCAAAGTCATAGTTCACAGCAGAAATGTTGGTGAGAGTCTCCTGCTTGGTTTCACCCAAGAATGGTGATGCTCCACTCAAACTAGAGAGAATATACATTCATCTCATCAAACAGAGCTCACCAAACCTCAGAGCCCCCACCAGCCTGAAGCCCAAGGTACCTCAATGCCTGCATCATGTAAACAAAGCCCAGAAGTCACAGGAACCAAAAACATGAGAAGGACAAAGTCCCTGCTCTTTCACTTGGCAGGATAGATAACAGGTCTGGATTTAAACAGTACCTTTTCCCCAAATACCGTCCTGTGCTGCTGACTCGAGGAAACATGAAGTATAGCCCAAGAATTATCTCCTCAACTCTCCAATACCAAACAACTACTTGGTTTCCCCCATTTAATAAGTGAGGGAAGTATGCTTCACCCTCCTGTTAAAATGTCAGAAAACTACTGAGCTTTCTGGCATTCACAGTGCTAATCATAAAGCCCGATGTGGTATAACAGAGCCAGCCAGGCAACATGAGCAGGACACTTTGAGTGAGCATCACAAGCACACAGCATCTGTACCACACAGGCCAGCGGTCAATTCTCTTCTATCTGTCACTGCTCTGTAGTTACTTCATATGTGCAAGTCTTGCCTTCCCCAATCTGTGGGAAGTATTTGAGGACGAGAACCACAGCTCCTCTTCTGCTGTCCATCACAACATCCATTACAGGGCAAAGCATTTTCTATATGCTCAAAAACTGCTTGTTTGAGAATGAGTTGACATGCCATCAACATCTTCTCCTAACCAGAGACATCTGCAAGGAAAATTAAATATGAAAACACTTACAGGATGTATGTGATCACTCCAATGCTCCTGAGAGAAAGGAAAGAGAAGAAAGAAATCTGGTCACTATGGAATGTCATTCTATAACTCCAGTGAGCTACTAACAAGAGAAAATGAGGCACACAGAAGGGGCAAAGCCCATGCTTTTTCTTTAGCAAAGCTCTATCCAGAGCCTCTCTGGATACAGAGAGTGGCAACCCTGCTCTGGATTTGCCATTATCAGGACAAAAGTTTGAAAGCAGAAAAGACTACAGAAAGGAAGCTTTTGGAAGACAGCAAGGATATTAGGTTGATAAACCTCACTAGAACTCCCAGGATTTCTGAAATGTAACTGGAGACCAGGAGACATAGGCAAGTATGCCCTTGTCCCACTTGGCCAAAAATCTTCCCCTCCTTGGACCTCAATTTTCCCTGCTTGTAAAATGAGGAAATTGGATCATATCAACTCTATGACGCCTCCTGATTGCTAATACTGCAGGTTCATATACCCATTTGCCTAAAAATCATCTCTACACTCTGAGAACCAAAGCAGAGCTCAGAAGGTCAGGTAATGCCACGAAGCATCCACTAGTCACTAGTCTCAGACTGGGAAGGCCAAAAGACAGCTCCCCTTATAGTGGAGTGAATACAGGCTCCTTCTGTGAAACATGATGTATTCTGAGGCATCCTTAAATCAGGGAGACTAGGGGCAGCTAGGTGGTGAAGTGGATAGAGCTCTGGCCTTGGAGTCAGGAGTACCCGAGTTCAAATCCAGCCTCAGACATACACAGCTGTATGACCCTGGGCAAGTCACTTAACCCTGACTGCCTCACCAAAAAGAAAAAAAAAATCAAGGATACTAGCTAGGGAAAGAAGAAGGAGGGAGAAGGGAACCAAAAAGTCAATGGCAGGCTCAAATCTCACCCTTCCCACCAGGTTTTAATGTTTCAAGTGAAGGAAGAAGTCATAGGAACGAGTCAGTCTGTTTGACTGTCTTGGCCTTGAGCCTCATAAGACTGTTAGAGGTAGGGACTGGTCTGATCCCCATTCCTTTAAGAGATGTATGTAAAGAGGAATGAGAGACACTGCATAAAGAAAAGCTGCCTCACCTCCTTATACTAAGGGACACTATAATTCCAGATGTATTTCCATTGGGAAACTGAGTCCTAGCCAAACTGCTGGGGAATTGAAGGCTATCAGGGAAGGCCAACACATCACCTCGTCTCACTCACCACATATCCGCCTCCAAACCTAGTGGCTCGTAGTTCACAATCTCAGGAGCTTTAGGAGGGATAGGAAGAGAAGTTGGATCAGTCCTCCTTTGTAAAAAGATCAACTCTAGTATAAACACCTGGACATGCAACAAGGTAAAGTCAACTTGGGAACTGGTTTTGGACACAACTTAGGCACTTGAGTTTCTATATGCCCAAAGGAGAGGATAATGTGACAAACAGGGAAATAGGTGGTTGCAATCCAGAAGGTAGTAACAGAAATTCTTTATAGTGAGGAAAGCCAGGCATTCTTAGACTTTAAGAGATGCTGCAGCCAGTACCCTTAGCCTCTCCCTCTGCCAGAAAAAGCAACTTAATCATTTGGGGGTGCTTAAATGTTCAACACAGTCCTCTTCCCAAAGCTCTGGGCCCTATCACCTCCATCATCTCCATAGGATGGCCACTTACCTACAAACTCCGGGGTTCCAAAAATATTCTTGAACTCGTTCCCTGCCTCAATTTTGTGGGCAATGCCAAAATCAATTAGTTTGATTCGAGGGTTGGGCACATTCTTATCCAGAAGCATGATATTCTCCGGCTGTGAGAAAGGGAAGAAAATCAGGCTTTGTGGGGTTTAAGAATAAATCTGGTGCAACAATTATTGTCAAATATGCTCCAAATTAGAAAGAAATATAAGCTTATGATAGAAAGCCATTTAACCCTCCCAGACTTGGACCAAGCACTGACAGACAGCTGTCTCTGAAAAGGAAAAACTCAATTTGAACAGCTCTACCAAAACAAATAAACTAGAGAGGCCCAAAGCCCAAAATGAAAGAAAAATAGAAAGATGGAACAACAAATAGGGGCTTAAATACTCAGACCAAAAAAACCCCATAAATTAACTCCTCTCCATAAAAGGAAATAAGGAAGGTGTTGAAGAAGCAGGAATATCAAGCAAAGCATCATTTCTAGAACTGGCCAGAATTCTGAGGGTCAGAAACAAGAGGATCATATGATTACAGACTTAAGTGTTTAGACTGTAGAGGCCATCAAGTTCAACCCATTCCTTTTACAAATGAGGAAACTGAGACTAAGAGAGGTTAAGTGACTTCCCCAGGGTCACTTAGCTTGTAAGTGCAGAGGCAGTATTCAAACCAAGGTCTTCCTTACACCAAGTTTAAGAAAGAACAGACTGGAGGGCCCAAGGAAAGGTAAGGTAAGGCAGGAAAGCAAGGCTCACCTTTAAGTCAAAGTGGGCAATCTGCTTGGAGTGCAGGTAATGGACACCATCAAGGATCTGCTTAAGGAACTGGGTCGCCTCCTCCTCGGTTAGGGACTCCTTTTCAGCCAAGAAATCAAAGAGCTCACCCCCAGAAACCAGTTCCAAGATCAGCACTACATCTGTCTTGTTCTCAAAGATGTCATGGAGGGTAATGATGTTAGGGTGCTGGATCTCCCGAAGAATGTCCACCTCCCTCTCTATCTCCTCCCGGCTCACCCCCCGACGACTAGACGACAATCGACGCTTCTTGATGAACTTGGCTGCATACTCCATCCCATTGCTCTTCTGACGGCATTTCCGCACAATTGCAAACTGGCCACTGTACAAAGTTCAGGGAAGAAGCAAAATAAGGGAAAATATGAAGGGAAAGATAGAAAAAGAGGAAAGTTCTTAGAAAAGCAAAGGCCCCCTTTTTTATTCTTCCTATATATCCAGTGGGCGAGGAGGCTTGTGTTCAAACTCCATAAATGTTTCTCCCACAATGCTGAACAAAGCACCCAAGACACCTGCAGATAGTTGGTATTCTTCCAGACATATACTCTCCAATTAGGTGTGGAAGGCTACTAACTCTAGGAAAGAATGAGGACAGCAGCTGCTAGAACTAAGAATATAAGCCTATGGTAGAATAACTCAGCTATGGGAAAAGGGCTTGAGTAAGCCAATTTTGGGTTGGCTCCTAAAAATAGTGATCCTGTAGGATCATGTCCACATCTCTTCATACTCAGAACTCATAAACATATTCATACACTGTCAGATTTCCTTCGGGTAGTATACATAGAAAGCTGGATATTGTCCCCTTAACCTCTTAATTGGTGGATGTGAGACAATATGTCCAGAAAGTAGAAAGAAAGGCAGTTGGATGACTTCCAAGGCAAGAAAATGGGTAATAAAAATACTATACAAATCAAAAAACATAAAGCAGAAGTCATAAGAGAGTAGGAGGGCAAAGTACTCCTTAGTCAGGCCCTAATCTACCTTTCCACTCTTATCTCACTTCCTTGAAAAAACCCTCCCCAGCCCTTACCAATAGCAACCACCCACTCAGTCAAGCCTTTCTCATCACTACAACTGAGGACACTATGCTCATTCCAGACTCCTAGCCTTTGTTCCTCCTCAACCCCGACGTGGAATGCTCACCCACTCTTCTACCTCTCCAAAGCCTACCTATTCTTTAAAGTCTCAATCAAATCTCACCTCCTCCATTCTCTTTCCCCTCTCCAAACTCCTATTTTTCTGAGAGTTGGTACCACACAAATTCTCATTAATTTCTATTATTGCATTTAAGTTTTGTCTTTCCAGTTACACTTTAAAAACAAATCCCATGAAACCAGCCAGCAAGTATCTAGCAGCCCCAAGGTCCAGCACCACACCTTATAATTCTTCTATATCCCCAACAAAAAAGCACAATGCTGAGTTCATGGAAAGGTGCAACACACATCGAATGATTTCTCAATTAAGTGAGAAATCCAAAGGATCAGGCAGTATGGTGTTCTAAGTAATAAGAATATTGAACTTAGAGTCATGAAACTTGGGTTCAAATCCCATTTCTTAAAAAATGTAACAATAGACAAGTCACTTTATTTTTCTAAGCTTCAGTCTTCTCATCTATAAAATACAGATTACACACTACCTACTTTCCAAGGCTATTATAAGGAAGGTGTTTTATAAACCTGAACGTTCTACTTAATGTGAGCTACTGTTATAAGAAATACCTTGTTACTTTCATCCTACTAACCTACATGCCTCAACTTGAAGGAATTCCAAAAGCAGAGTATGATTTAAAGGAACAAAGAGGCCCATGTGGTCAGAAGAAACTCTTTTCAGCAGAACACACACACAATACACAGTTATTTACATTTTTATCTGGTGACATCATCCGATTGGCCTATAGGCGGCACTAGGAGAGATGCCTGAACAAAACTCACCATATAAGGTTTGAGGCTCCGTGGGAGAGTTGAGCCCTTAGGACTAATCAAATACACAGACTTACAGGAAATCATCTACTTTGTTGGATCAGGGGATTTAAGCTTTTCTCGCAAAAAATCAAAACAGAGGGGATTGGTAAGAATGGAGCAAGGAACTCAACTCCTTTTTTCAAACTTCTAGAGGCCTCAGGGGAGCCCTTCCTTACCACCTTCCCTCCAGTCTTTCTATGAAAAAGGATAAAAGGTAACATTAACCTGTTAACCTGTCTCCCAGAATGAGGAGGTGAAGAAAGCAGAAGTTCACATAGGATTGTACAGCTAGCTGTCCCCTGCAATCAGCCTCTCTCCCAGCCCTAGACACTTACCTGCCCAATTCCTCTCCCATCTCATAGTGGTCTTCCACATCCTCCTGCCTGAAGGTGGACATGGCTGCAGGCCAGTCCTGTCACTACGCTCTCGACTCCAAAAGGATGCCCAACTGCTGCAGTATGACAAGAGGATGCCGGCGAAAGCCCCCAGAGCAGGCCTGAAAAAGACAGGCGGGTTCAGGGGAGAGCAAAGGGGCTGCAGCACCAAGTAGAGCGGCCTAGAGGAGGACAAACCCTCCGGGAGTTAGGAGCCTAACGGGGTTGGCCTAAGGGGGCTGGGCATGCTATACGTCCCTCACCCCGACCCTCCCTGACTCCCAGGGACATCACACACACACGCACGCCCGGACAGTCCCCTCCAAGACCAATACTTCGCCCCCTTTTGGCCCAAGGTGGGCCCCTTAACCTCTACACGACACCCTGAGGCCAAGGATATCCTTCCACCCATACCACCCACCCAACTCCTTCCCAGCTCACTGTGCTCCCTCCCCGGCCTGGTCTGCTCCTCCAAGGCTTCCCGCCCCCGGCTCAGCTTCGAGCCCTGCGCCCCGCCGAGGCCCCCCGAGCCCCCCATTCCCCTCCCGAGACCCTCAAAGAGTGACCCCCGCAGGGACCTCCCCCAAGCTACACAACGGTCCCCGCACTGTCTCCCCCGGCCTCCTACCTCGGGCTCCGTGCCGCCGGAATCCCGTCAAGGGTCTAAGAAGGGAAGGCGAGTCTGCAGCCAGCCCCGGCGCTTACCTCAGCACCCGGTCAGCGCCGCCGCAGCATTCCGACATACTCTGTCGTCACCGCGCCGGCCCCACTGGCCTATCCTCAGCCCCCTCTCTCCAACGTCATCGCGCTCTGGCGTTCCCCCGCCCACAGAGCCCTGTCATTCTCTACCCCTCCCTCCCCTGCCAACCAGGGCCGAGGAACTTCTCCGGGAAAGCCCCGCCCACGAGCTCCCGGGGGCTCAACTGTTGGTCCTGGATTTGCTGGCCACTAGACGGCGGAGGGGGAGAAGGGCGGGACAAGAACGAGCCAGAAAAGAAGCCGATTGGCTGTTCCAGGCGCAAGTGAGCGAGGCGGAGGAAGAAAGACTGGTTTCCGGTTCCTAGATCTCCCTCTGGGTGCCAGCCCAGAGCTTTCGTCTCCAAAGTTGGGGTTTCTTTCCGCTTCATTCATTAAACGTTTGTACATTTCCTCTGTGCAGGTCCCTGCAGTCATTGTTCTGCGTAATACAGAACTTGCATTTCTCTAAGTGCTTTGAGGCTTGAAAAGATTTTATGAAGAATTAGACAACTTAGAGCGTGAACTCCCGGAAGACAGGGGATCGCCTATGGTTAGTTAGCCCAGGGCCCAGCACATAGTAGACGCCTAGTGCCTGTTTCCCTTAAAAGCTTTTTCCTCACCACTGTGAGGGCCAGGATAGAGAACTGACTTTCCTGAGGCCGGTAAAATGCAGTGATTTGGACCCAGGTGAGATTCCCAAGCGTACCAACCCACAAGTTTAGATCTAGAGCCGAAAAAGAACTCGGAGGCCATCTCATCCAAGTTTTACAGGCGAGGAAATAAATTCGGGGAGATTGTGACTTGCCCAGATCCCAGAAGCAAGATCTGAAGCCTAGCTCTGGCACCATCAGAACTATGGGCAGCTAGATGGTGCTGTGGATAGAGTGCTTGGCCTGGAGGGAGACCCGAGTTCAAATGCGACTTCAGTCACTAGCTGTGTGACCCTGTTTGCCTCAGTTTCCTCTTCTGCAAAATGAACCGGAGGAGGAAATGGCAACCCATTCCAGGATCTTTGCCAAGAAAATCCCATACAGGATGTATTAGTCAGACACAACTCAACAATCTGACACCATCGTACAGTGGCCTTAAAGTGAGTTAGCTCAGTCCAAATAAATTGCAGGTATAAAATGTATATGCCAACTGTTATAAAGGGTCTAATGACAACTAAAAGCATCAGCACTGGCAGCTAATGCCAGAGAAAAATCAGGGAAATGTCATTGAGATCAGTCTGATACAGTCAACAAGGAAGGCGTGCACAGCATCAAAGTGACCAAAGTATAAAATTTTTAAAAAATCAAGTACCTGCCCCTTAATGAGTTTACACTTTATGGAGCCGTACATAAATTAGGTGTGAAATAACACCTATACAATTTGAGGGGTGGAGATCCTAGCAGGTTAGGGACTCAGGAATGGCTTTGTGCCTCTACCTGCACTGGGTCTAGAAGAAAACCAGAGATTTTTAGGTATCGGGGACAGCCAAGGCAAACACCCAACTATCGGTGCAGTGCCAGGTAAGATACCCAATTTGGACAGACCACAAAACGTAGGGAATGTTTAAAGTTGGAAAGGTTGGTTGGTTGGGTCCAGGCTATCAAGGACTTTAAAAGCTACACAAGCTCATAGTTGTGCCTAAAGATGAGTAGTTGATAGAATTCAGGGAAATCAAAGTTAAAAGTTCAGATGAGAATAGTGAGCAGGATGGTCATGTGAATAAAGAGACGTGTGAAATTATCATGGAGATACCACATGGAGACATCAGCTACTCCCCTATCTCATCCTGGCATATTAAATTATTTTAGGTTGTCAACCACAGGGCAGTCTTCAAACTCAAAACACACAATTCCCCTTCCCCCTAATATAGGTTGATAGTATATAGGTTATCCAAAGACTTGCATAGCTAAACAATCACCAGAATTAAATCGGATTAGTCACAGAAACTCAAAATATCTATAGCATTGTGACCTTTCAAACACTAATAAATCTTAAATTTTTTTTTGAAATTTTTTTCCAAAAAATTTTTATTGAGGACAGAGCTGGGCTTCTCTAAGTTTTTTTCATGAAGCTAAATCATACATGGGTACAATGGGCATTTTTAGCAAACCTTGCTGTCTGTGAAAGCTGAGTAAAGTCATTCAGAAAACAATGCCCAAGCTAATTCCAAACAAGCTTTAACAGCTGAGGCCTTCTATATCCCAGCTTTTTCTCCCAAGGGATACTTCATGGTAGAGATATCCCTTCTTTTGCAGCCAGTCTGATTTTCTGGCTGAATACACCCCCTTTAGAATTGCTACTCCACATCCAAGCCACTCTCAGCACTTCAGAAATAGCATGCAAGGATCTCTAGCCACGATTCTACTAACAAATCTCCACTACTAGCTAATATTCCAGTTAATTAGTTGCTTAGAGCCTTATCCAAGCCACAATCTCAAGTTGCAGCAAGGAAAGCCAAGTACTGTTAAGATTCCAGGAGAATGCTTCATCGAAGTAGAATGTACAACCTGTGCAGGGTAGTAACCTGAGCTGATCATATTTCGGATAGTTTCACACAAACAGAACCAAATGGGGCATTTAACCATGTATTCCAGGGATGGACAACTTTTATTTTAGTACCAAAAACAAAACAAAACAAAACAAAAACATTCATAATCACAAGCATTAAATGCAGTTATTTCTGCAATACTTAAGTTAACCAAATGTCAAGTTTATATGGTCCAAGATCCTTGCCAAATGAGTGCTGAAATCCTGAAGCAGGAAGAAAGCACTTGTTAATTAACTGAATCCCAAGTTAACTTGCTGAGGAAATCACACGAAGAATGGCACCCAGAGGGAAAAAACAACCCCATACTTGAAATGAATCACTTCAACACTGTTATTGATATTCATCACCATATCAAATTTATTATTCCAATGGCACTAATACATCTGTAGATGTTCATGATGACAATCACACTGCACAAAATTTTCTTGCCTTCTAGTTTCTGGCCAACTAGAAAATATCTCCTTAACTTTCCCCTCACCCTTCCTGAAGATCCACTACAGGCCATTTACCCAAGCAAAACCTCTTAATGCACTCATTTGCAATTTGGGGGGGCACTGTGTTTCCCTTTGAAAAATGAAAAAAAGAAAATGTTAGGTACCTATCCCAAACCACCCCCCTGGTCAAATATACCCTGCAAAGAGGACTTTTTCTGCCTCTTTGAAGACTTGAATAAATATGGAAACAGGCAACTCAAGTTGCATCAAGTGGAAATGTTTCAAGTTATGGCACCGAGTGGGCCCCAAATGTGTCATGTGCAACACAGAAACCTATAAGGCTGAATATCAATGTGTTTTGAAAGTCTCAAGTTGCTATGAACTGATTAAGTATATGCAAAGAGATGTCACTGCAGTTTTAACAATTTGCTGCATTGGTGTTATGCTAGAGTCCAACAGGAGTTTGAACTGATGTTGGAAAGAGCTTTTACAATTTGTCCAGGAAGTTGTCCAGAGCCGGGATACCTTCCTTCAGCCCTTTGCGTTTGCGGGTCTCTGCCACAACCTGGCAAGGGCGGCTAGTGTTGTCAAAGGGGTCTCCAGGCAGGATCTGCCAATGGTCAAATACACACTGAGGGAAGGCTTGGCCACCTGTATTAGACCTCAAGTCAGCTGTGAAGCCTAGAAGAGAAGGGGAAGGATGAGAAAGGCAAAGCTTAGAATTGAAACTAAGTACCAACTTAACATCGCCTCAAACATAAAAATGAC
Source organism: Vombatus ursinus (assembly GCF_900497805.2). Taxonomy (NCBI): domain Eukaryota; kingdom Metazoa; phylum Chordata; class Mammalia; order Diprotodontia; family Vombatidae; genus Vombatus; species Vombatus ursinus. The sequence continues at coordinate 7,640,814 of NW_020948951.1, read as the reverse complement.
CAACCTGTAACAGTGCAAGTATCTCCTTCACTGAAAAAAGTGTTCTTAAAATGAGTTTTCATTACAAGACTCAACAAACCAAGATTGCTTGTAAACCCCTATATACTTTCTACAAGCATCAAAACTCACTTGATCCTCAACCACCAGAGAGGGAGGGGATCATTTTTCATTTTAGGAGATGAGGAAAATGAGCTCCAGTCCAAGTCAGTAAATTAGTGATAGAACCCCAAGATCCAAAACACGTTTTCCAAACAAACTGGCACTAATACTAACATATCCTCTTTATTGAAAGGTCTTTTACTATAGAATTTCGTGCTTACCAAAAGATTCATTGACAGGCAGATAGGCTTTCACAACAAACATGGGGGTGCCAGCAACCTGGGACTCCTCAAACACATGCCCTCGCTTCCTGTTCAGGACACCATAAATGCCTCCAACCACCTGTTCTGGACACTAAACAAATTTTTAAGAAGTTAACATTAAGTGACAGTGTGGCAAAGATGAGGTCAGACCAACCCAGAGTTTTTTAGTTTCCCCAAGAGGTCTCACATAGCATAGCTTATTTCCTACCTGAATCTCCACAAGATAGATGGGTTCCATAAGACGGGGCTGAGCAGTCAACACACAGGCATATAGGCAGCGCCGCGCTGTGGGGATGATTTGGCCGCCACCACGGTGAATGGCATCAGCATGCAGGGTCACATCATGTACATCAAAACGGACCGCCCGCATGTTCTCTTCACACAGTGCTCCCTGAATGGAAAAAAAAATTATAAATATATGTAACTACGGACCCTCTATGAGAAGTATCTTGACCTTTAGTAATTTATCTGCTTTAGAACCTCAGCTGTCCCCAAATAAGTTCTTTCCACTGACCCCTTCCCTCTTCTCTCTGATCTAATATAAGTAAAGCTGAATAACAAGTATACAGTACTCCAATATTAATTTTAAGGCTATCTACCTCCTTGGTAGCCCACTGGAATCCAGCCACCACGCTGTCCTTGATCTCGTTAAGGTACTGTACTCCCTTGGTGATATCTGTGAGAACATTGGGCCCAGTTCCATCAGGGCCAAAGCACCAAATCTTACGGGCCTCAGTCACATCCCACTCATACTTCTCAGCCAGGTACCGAGCCCTTTGCTTGAGCTCCTGACGGGCAGAAACTTCGCCTTTGTCAATATCTTCAGCCAGGCCATCAGGGAAGGGCCGGGCCTTCATGTACAGCCTGTTGTGCTTATTGGGAGATTTGGAAAGGCAGAGAACATTTGACTCCTCACTGACTGTCTCACGGTAGGAGACAACAGGGTCCGATTTCTGCATAGGAAAAAAATACGGGGGTCAGTTAATTAAACTAAAAGCAGCCAAGTTAATCTAACATTTAAAAAAAAAGTAGAAGACACCTAGCAATGTACAAAAGATTTCATTTACATAAGAAGAATTAAAAGTGACTGGACAGCTGTGACAAGACTTTAATGGTGGATTAAATCATTTAATATTCCTTTTATCAATCATCAGTTCCCCTAACTCTCAAGTTCATTTGGGCCACCTGGTCTAAACAGAAGATGGACGGTCACACTCCTTAAGACGAAACAAAGATATGGAGTTTACCTTGATGGGAATGCATGCATGATCTTCTTCAAGATCTTTCAGGCAGATCTCCAGATGCAACTCCCCTGCACCAGCAATAATATGTTCCCCAGATTCCTCAATGATACACTGAAAAAAGAGAGATTCAATATATAACAAGGAATTTGAACCATTTTAGCATAGATTTCTAACTGGCAAGAAAGATGGGACACCAAAGTAGTTGTAAGAGCAAACATCCCTCTGGCCCTTGTCTCCTTCAGGTAATTCAGATAAGCTACCAAGAAATCTCAGTTAAGCAAAGATAACCAGTGAAATTTCCTAACAAGGAAATTCCCTTTGATTCTTAAATTGGGGACAATCAAGACAAATCTGCATTTCAAAGCAACCTACCTGGACCATAGGGTCAGACTTGGCCAGACGCTTCAGTCCTTCCACTAGTTTGGGCAGGTCAGCTGGGTTCTTGGCTTCAACAGCTACTCTCACCACAGGGCTAACACTAAACTTCATCACTCTCATGTTGTGGGCATGCTCAAAGGTAGTAATGGTACCCGTCTTCACAAGAAACTGATCCACACCAACCAGACCAACAATGTTACCACAAGGCACATCTTCAATGGGTTCAACATATCGGCCCATCATCAGAATTGTCCTGAGGAAAAATTGTCAAGTCAAGAACTACTACTACTAACACCATTCCTAGTGGTAAATCTTATTCTAATCTAAAAAGGGGCTGGCTTGCCTGTGTGTTAAGAATGGGTTTTTGTTTTTGTTTTTGTTTTTTACACTTTTAAGTTTTATTGTATTTAAAAATGTAAAAACCAACAGGCAATAGTTTTGCCAACCCCCGGTCTAGAATATCTTCTAACTAGTGTGCAAAATGAAGCTCATCTAGGAAAGAGAGGAAATATAAGGGAAGCACCTATAGCCCATGTCTCTCAGCTTGCTTGACTTGATATCTGAGAGTTTATGAAGCAAAATGGCAGTTATCCTTTTTTATGCTGGTCCCTGGCAGCCAATACTTTGCTACAAATCTAAAGTGAGTTTAGAATAAAGTTACAAGGATGGTTCTGCATCTTGAAGGGTTTCAGATCCAAGTCAAAGAAGAGTTTAATAAGTTATTCTTTATTTAAAGAACATACTCTTGGTATACAGCTCTAAGGTGGGCAAAGTGCCTCCAATCCTAGCTTTTATTTCATCACTGAGCAGCTCAATTGTGTTAGCCATGGTGACTTGATTACTCACATTAAGACAAAGAACTTGGGACCAGCATGTCAAGTGTATGATATCAAAAAAAGCTCAACTCAGGTTACTGAGACAATCTCAAACACTTCTATTTCTTACTCCCTTGAAGACAGAAGGGATAAACTTCTGACCTCTGAATTGGCTTCAGGTAGAGATCTTCCTTCTTCCCTGGGGTATAATTGGGTCCCATAATTCTGACCTTCAGGCCGGTGGAAACAAGACCAGAAAATACACGGCCAAAAGCATAGAATCTGCCTTTGTCCGAAGTTGGCACCATTTTAGAGATGTACATCATCAGGGGACCTTTGGGGTCACAGCTTTTAATACCTGAGAAGAAAAGTAATGACAGGCATAAATGGCTTCAACACAGTCAAACTCCGTGATGATATAACAACTTCCTGGAGATGAATTTGGGAAAACTTAATCAGTATTTTGGCTGCTATCCAGAAGTTGAACTTGCTCAGTTAGCATTTTTTACACCTACATGCCAAAATTTAGAGTTAACAGTACAGGCTGGACCTTCTGTATCTGCAACACCTGAGTAACATTAAGTTAGTCCAGCAAAATGAAAAAAGTCACTTATCAGGAAGTAGACAGCAGAATGAGCAACCTAGCTGGGTTGGCCCTTGTTGGAACAAGCTTGGGGAACAAAGATTTCTGCCTATGCCTAAAAAAAAAAAAAAGAAAGAAAAAGAAAACAAAAGAAAACCATACCCATAGCAGCCTCATCATCAGGGGGACCCTCATATAGCAGTTCACAGCGGTATTTCTGAGCAGTTACAGGAGAAGGCAAGTGGATGGTTATCATTTGGAGAAGTGCATCTCCAGCAGGCAGCCAACGTCTCATCACAGCCTAAACAGGACCGAGAAACCAGGTTGCAATTTCAACCAGAGGAAGCTTCTAAACTCTGGATTCAAAGTTGTCATAGGCCCATCCTCCTCACCTTCAGAAGTGGTTTTCCCTCTTTGTCTTTATCCTCGCTGTCCAATTTGATGTCAAGTTTTTCAATCAGTTTTGCAGTCTCCTCTTTCTTAAAGGTCATAATTGCATCAAATACCTAAGGCAGAAGAACAAATTCATTTAGTCAAAAAATATGCCCATCTACAGATTAGACACAGTCCATCAATGACACATTTAGGCAAGGTCTACGCCTGGCAAAGATATAGTTTATAAAGTAGGTTAGATTTAAAAGACAAAATGTTTTCTACTTCCAGATACATAAAGATAATTCTTTCCTTCCTTTAATTTCTCAAGTAATTTTTTATTTTCCCCAGAAAAAAATTTAAGGAATGACTGATTGTTCTACAGAAGTCATATATGCCTATCTTGACAGATTAACAACTGCAATGCTTCTCAGAGGTTAGATTTCTTCATGAGACATCAGGTCAAAGTGAAGAAAAATTCCATCATCACGAACACCTTAACAATCAAGTTAAGAAATACTTAGAACAAATCAATATTCACTATCTCCTTTACCTTGAAGATTGGATCTAAGATGAGTTGGCAGAAGGTTCTAGGCAACTTCTTTCCATCAGGGCTAGTAGCAGATTTGCTAAATTTCCCATTGGCAGGATCAAAATACCTAGATGGAAAAAAAAAAAAGCAAAACATATTCAACCTTACTACAAAGAATACTAAGTAGTCTTCCTGTACTCAATACCTTACATATGTGGTATGGCTTGTGGGAATAATTATTTGCAAAACAGATCAAATCAGGTCCACTTCTAGATTACTCGACAGAATCCTCATTTCTAAGCCCACTCACCGGTCACCCCATAGTTTTTTCATCATGTCTTCTACTTTCTTGGCCCGTTCGGCTGGTCCCAGCTGACCTTCACCTTTGGCAGCAAACTTTGCCACATACATCTCTGCAAACTGCTTCAGAGTAAAAGCCCAACCATGAAGCCCAGAGCCAAACCCAACAGTACCAAGGACTGGGTCAATCTGAAAGATTAAAGAAAAGTAGGTCAGATAGTTATCTAAGGCTTTGTGGCCAAAAGAACTGAAATATAATCTATCAAATATAACAATCTAAGCTAAGATCAATTCCCAGGAACTTCAATGAACTCAGTACATGTACATATACATACACATACACACAAAATCCCAGAACACTATAGAAAAACGTCCCAAATGACAAATCTAAATGTAGATTTAGTTACAATTTAGGTGACTAGACTTGGGTAACTTTCACACTAACAGCTCATCTGATTTTCTAAACTGTGATGTATTACAAATATCACTATTTCAAATTTACACAATCAAATAAGTTTACAAGGAGATCTCTTTATATTTTTAAGTCTTATATAATTTCAAAATTTCTCTAGAGTTAACTAATATGACAATCAGGTTTCTAAAGGTGAATTCATGGTCAGAAGACCCATCTGACTCTAGTATTCTGAACAAATATGCTCAAGGAATGCTATGTAAGTCATCCATGTTACCATTCCAGAAAGGCTAGTTATTCCCAAAGTAGTTATTAAGGGCAAATTATACTGTGGCAAGGGACACGATAAACCTAGTCCATAATCCCACTAAAAAGCTTCCAAAAGCTCGGAAAAGCTCATCTTGTTAGTTTGAAAAAGAACCTTTGTTTTTAACACTCAGCTCTCCTAGCTCCTCTAACAAGGAGCAAGCTAACCTATCCCGCCCCCCAATACTACCAAACGTGGAATGGTTTTTTAATTGCCAATTCTGTACCAGAGACCTCAATTTGTTAATCTTGTAGCCATTAAACCTTCATACCAGATCAACCTCGATTACCCCAAAATTGACCCTCCATCAAAAAATTAGACAAACTATTCCTGTGCTAGAGGATGGGGCAGCTAGGTGGTGCAGTAGATAAGAGCACTGGCCCTGGAGTCAGGAGGACCTGAGTTCAAATCCAGCCTCAAAACACTTGACAACAGCTGTGTGACCCTGGGCAAGTCACTTACCCCACTTCCTAGCCAAAAAAAAAAAAAATGTGGACTTCAAAAATCACTTCAGCAATTAAATTTTCAGCTATGATAGACTGGGGCCTATATAAAGTGATAATAGAAGAAATCAATCTTAAAGTGTTTTAACAAATCTTAATAAGATAGTTACTCTCAACAATTAGTCCATAAATTTCTGGCCTGACCACACTGGAAATCTGTTTCTTAGACTCACCATGATGTTTCCCATTGGGCCACTCTCGCCCTCTCCATAGGTAGAGATGATAACATTCACGTTCTCTACAATTCGCTGAAATGTCTGATACAGTTCCTCTGGCTCCAGCTGCAGCTCAAGTAGGGCTCGGTCCATCTTGTTCATCATCAGGACAGGTTTGATTCTCTCAGCAATGGCCTGGCGAAGTACAGTCTCAGTCTGAACACACACACCTGAGGAAAGTAAAGTGTTTTTAGTGGTCAAGCCCCTAGCCCCAAGCAATCTGGAATAGAAAATATCCTCTCTTTCTAGTCAACTGCTCCTTAGTTGAAAGCAAGCTTACCAGATACACAGTCAACCACAACCAAGGCACCATCAGTAACACGGAGTGCAGCTGTTACTTCTGATGAGAAGTCGACGTGCCCAGGTGAGTCAATGAGGTTGATAAGAAAGCCAGAACCATCTTTGCTCTGTTTGATGAAGTTCAAATCATTTTCTGACAGCTCGTAGAAGAGGGAGATGGCACTGAAGAGCCAAAAAACAATGGAAGATGAGAAATCCAGTTTTGACCCATCAGTTTTATACAGAGTGCAAAGGGATCTTCACAAATTTAAATTCAATAGGAATATTTTACAAGGTTTAGCCATACTAACACATTTATCCCTTTAAGTGTAATTTAAGATGCTCATTTATCTCTAAAGGCTCTTGCCAAAATTCTGACAGGGAATGACATCAATTGCCAGGACACTGACCAAGATAGTACTTTATGAAAATAAGTGCTGCCTGTAAGCCTTATTTTCCTTAGAAATTTGAATGCATGCCTTTCCCTTTTCCCCTCCCCCCTCCTGATGACAGATCACTTAGTCACTTAATTGTTTTACTTTCCATTAGGATAAGCACTAATTTTTTTTTTGGAAGTCTTCAAACTTCTTGGTCTCAGGGCTGCTTTACACTCTTAAAAAAATTCAAAGACCTTTTGTTTATGTGGGTTATATTTAGTGTATTAGAAATTAAAAGTCTTAGAATCTTCATCTCAAACCCCCTAAAAAAGGTCTCAGACACCACCACCCCTACTATGCTTTGAGAATCATTATCTAACAGATGAGGTCTCAACCAAGTCAGTTTTGATCTGAAGGTCCTTAGCCAGATCACTGAACATCCTTGTAAACTCCTCAAAACCTCAATACCAAGGTAATACAATTTAAAAGCTGTGTTGATAGTTGTGCTAAACCTGAGAATACAAATACAAGCAGTGAGACAGGAGTAATAATAATGGAAGATAATACATAAAAAGAAAAATTTTTTTAAAAAAGTGAGGAAAAGGCATGCCTATGAATCATCAGAATGCCACCTACATAAACTACAGAAGACTTACGTAGACTTAATAGTGATACAGCGTTCCTGTTCATCTTTTCTCGTGTCAGTGAACCGGGTCTCACCAGCACGGGCTGAAGCAATAATACCAGCTTTGCAAACCAGGGAATCTGTCAAGGTTGACTTGCCATGATCCACATGAGCTATTACAGACATGTTTCTGATATTGGCCTTTTTGTCCATGATGGCCCGGATCTGGTCTACTGTGAAGTTCACCTAGGAAGCCAAGTAAAACAATCAGGGGAAGTCTTACACGTTCTTCCCAGAATCAGGCAGGATCAAGGCCAATTCAGCCAGAAATCGATGGTGTTGGCACAATACACGTCATCTGCTCTCGAGGCCCTGGAAGACCGGCAGATCTGGGTAAGACCCCACTGGAAGCCGGACTCGTGGTTTCCTTCCAGGCTCCTGTGTTCCCTGCCCCGGCTCACCCCTTCGCCTCCACCGCAGGGCTCTCGCCCAGACAACTGAGGCTGCCCTCGTTTTTTTCCTAAAGGGCCACATCTTCTTCTTTACGGATGTCCAAGGTCACGCTAAAGTCCCGGCCGCCTCCGCCGTGGGTGGCGGCTCGCGCGGATCGAGGTCCCAGCAGCTCCCCCTCATCCCCGCACACAGCCCCGGGGGCTTAACGCGAGCTCCCGTCCTCCCTTCCGGGGCTCTGCTTCCCCGCCGGGCGCGGCCCCGCTGCAGTACCGCCCGCGGCCAGCGCCGAGCGGGGGGCCGAGCCCGGAACCGGCGCCTCCCTTCCCCCTCCCCGCACGGCTCCCTCCCCTTCCCCCTCTCTCGCTGCCACATCACCCGGCTCCAATCCAGCCGCACTCCCCCTGGAAGCGCCCGCCCGCCCAAGGCGAGGGGACCAAGCCCAAGGTCCGAGCCCGAGAAGGCGGGAGGGCGTCTGGGAAGGGGCGCCGCGCGCCCCCGCGCGAAGCCCAGGAGAGGAGGCTGGGCGGGGCGCGCGCCCGGGACCGCCGGCTGCCGCATCTCCCCGAAATGGCGGCAGCGGAGACAGCGGCGGCGGCCTCCTCCTCTTCTCCCCCATCTCCCTTCCCCGGGCTCCCCCAGCCCGCTTCGCCAGTTCTCTCAGCCCAGGAGCGGCTCCCTTCGCCCCGCAAGGATCCCGGCACAGCCTCGATCCCCGAAGCGAGCGGCGGCCCTCACCATGGTGGCGGATGGCGGTGGATTCTCCGGCTCGCGATCCGACTGTGGTGAGTCGCGCCGAGAATGGCGGCGGCGACGACGGAAGAGGACGCTGACGTCAACGCCCCGTACTTTTATAGCCCGACGCCGGTTGCAAGGTCAGCTGACTCTTGCGAGGGAGGCGGGAAGAAGCGACGTAATGCACATGCGCCAGAGGTCCCTTTAACCCTTAAGGTGCTCACGCAGTTGCAATACCATGAATTTAAATGGAGCAGTGTAGTTAATAAGCTTGGAAGGCCAAGTATCTGGTTTCTTATGATACAGTGCTATAGACCTTTAAAGTTTACAAAGATTTTTTTCCCCTATCAGCTTCATTGTGAGGAAAGTACTATACCCATCTTACAGATGAAGAAACTGAGCAAAATCCCCTTAGCACTGACATTTTTGAGGCCTGTTCGTGCATTGTATAGTTACAAGCTGTCAATATCAAAGAATTTTGATACATAAAGCAAAACTTTCCACCAAAGTCTTCAATGTGCTATATAGGTGACCCTAGAGCTACGCCAAAAGGGAGGGGAGGGACTGAGTAAGGGAAATGAGTGTTTATTAAATGCCTACAAAATGTCAAGCACTATACGATACACTTTACAAGGATTATCTCATCAAGTAGCATTCATCATGTCCCAGTCACATCACATATGTCCCTTTTGCATTTCAGAGGTTCTTCAGAGTTCTTCTGAGAACTCATTCTGGAAAGAACTTGGGAGAGGTAGAAAAAGTAGGGAAAGCAAGGTTGGCTGTCCTGGCATCCCCAGATAGAGTTTGGCTATAAGGACCACAGCAATAAAGGCTGGGAGAGGGAAAGATGAGTAGGATAGAAAGGGAGCAGGGATGATCTGTCTTTGGCATCTGTGATCAGGGCACAAAAATCAGAAGAGGACAGACCTTTCTACCACCACCCCCCTTCTTGAAACCTAACCTCTATTCTCTTCCTTGTCAGTGACAGGGTCCGCTGGGTGGCAGGGTGAGGGAAGAGTAATTTGTTATCCAAAAAAGTACTAGAGGGGAAGGTGATCATAGTTTAATACCATGTCTCCCATATGGAAAGAAGGCTGTTTTCAGCTAGGTTCGTAGGCCTAAGGGATTGACCACCAACTGATTAATTTTTTTCAGCCACACCAATTCTTTTTTTTTTCTTTTTGGCTAGGCAATGGGATTAAGTGACTTGCCCAGGGTCACACAACTAGTAAGTGTTGTGTCTGAGGCCGCATTTGAACTCAGGTCTTCCTGAATCTAGGGCCGGCGCTCTATCCACTGTGCCACCTAGCTGCTACCTAGCTGCCCCCTAGCCACACCAATTCTTAAAGACCTATACAAAGATATGGAGGGCTTCTAAATGTTAGCTAACAGGACGAAGTGGAAAAATAAACAAGGATTATTTAATCTGTTCTCTATGAAGCAGAGAGGGGAAGTGAATTGTTCAAGGCCACAAGCTCAGCAGAAGAGCTAAGCCTATAAACAGATGTCTTGACAAGCAGAAAAACAATTTTTAACTGTCTTATTCTTTACATAGGCAACACGGCACAGTGGGTAGACAGCTGGCCTGAAAGCCAGTAAGGAGGATTCAAATATGACCTCTAACACATACAAGTCTTGTAACCCTCAGCAAGTCACTTCAGCTGTCTATATGGATTGGCACCTCTGAAGGACTAAAAGTTGCTTCAAAGGTGCCAAAATGCATTGGTAGAGAAAGCACCTCCCCTAGTAGTTTCCTATTCCAATGAAATTACAGGTATAGTCCTTATCCTATTTCTATATCGGGCTTACTCTATTCTGATGCCAAAGGGTGGTGAGAAATATAACAATTAACATCCAGCAGAACATTTTACTGATGAGCTCTGTCCTCATCACTGTTGACATCCCCTCAGATGCATACTGTAAATCATTCATGCCTGTCCATCTCATGTGACTCTCATCCACAAACATTTTCATGTACATGAAATATTAGGGGTAATTAGAGAATGGAGTAGGAGGAGTTACTTCTCAGCACAGGATCATGAATCACAGTGAGCTTTATGCCCCATATATCTCTACATCTTGATGGATGTGAGAGTGCTGATCCCTGAACCTATCTTAATAACCACACTCATCTGCTGAGACCATATAAGTATTATAGGATTTCAGAGTTGGAAGGGACCAGAGAGGGCCTCGAGCTATATGAAAAGGAATCTCCTCTATAAATTCCCTGACAAGTGGTCATTATAAGAAAGTCCTTCCTTATATAGCTAGCCTACATCAGTTCTACAATTCTTATCTTGAGTGTCACAGAAAAAGCCCTCCAGTAAAATATTCCATTAAAGAAACTTCCAAGCTCCCCAAAAATCAGCTGGTACCTCTCAGGCAATGGAAAAGTTGTGCCTTTCCCAACCCAGCAGGCATCAGAGATATGAATCTGTATGTCGAATTCAATCCACAAACACTGTTTATGTGATATACAAGATTATACTAGGCACCAAGAGAAACGCAAGGCTTAGATAAAAGTCTCCCATTGGACTTGCCCCCCCCATTCAAAGGTCAGTAAACATGTATTAAGCACTAGGTACTATACTAAGCTAAGTGCTAGAGATACAAATTTTTAAAAAGCTAATAGCTGAATACAAATACTGATGACTATAATACACATTATTTGATGTATGCTTTAGAGCAAAGTTTTATGGGAGGTCCAAGGTCAGTACTTACTCTCCCATCTTCCAATCTTTTTTCATTGTTGGGTCATTTCAGTCGTGCCTGACTCTTCACGACCCTTACAGAAATAAATAACAATATAAGCTTAAAGCAAACCACACCACCTTACCCCATTCATTCACCCTATCTTTGGGAGATGCTGTTATCTCAGAGGGAAACCAGACCTCCTGCCTAGGATTTAAAGAAACGAACATTCACAGTATGGGGACTGAGAATATTTAGCCTGGAGGAAAAAAAAAAGGGAAACTAAATAACTGTACATTTGAGGACCCTACCTATCAATCCCTAAACATTCATTCAGAGCCTGCTATGTGCCTGGCACTTTTAAGCATCTGGATATAAAGATATAAAAGTGAGAAAGTCTCTACCTTAAAGGAGCTGACATTCTACTAGAGGAAATAGGATAACTGTCTCTCCTCCCCAGAGGGTAAAATCGGGGAGAACAGGGAAGCAGATTTCATCTCAATATTAAAACAAACAAACAAAACCCACCCCTTCCTAACAATTACAGCCAACCAAACATGCTAAGGGCTGCCTCAGAAAACCAAAAAGTATTTAAGTTCCTACTATGTGCCAGGCACTGTGCCAAGCACTAGGGATACAAAAAGAGGCAAAAGACAGTCCCTGCCCTCAAGGAGCTCATAATGTAATTAGAGAGATAACAAACAAATATGTAAAAACAAACTACATACAGAACAAATAGGAAACAATTAAAAGAAGGAAGGCACTAGAATTAAGAGAGGTTGGGAAAGGCTTTTTATAAAAGGTGGTATTGTAGCTGGGACTTGAAGGAAGTCAAAGAAGCCTGGAGATGGACAGGAGGAGAGAGAAAATTCCAGGCATGGGGGACAACCAAAGAAAATGCCCAGAGTGGAGTGTCTTGTTTGAGGAACAAAATATGTGTTAAGGGAGTAAGGTGTAAGAAAGACTGGAGGGGCAGCTAGGTGGTGCAGTGGATAGAGCACCGGCCCTGGAGTCAGGAAGACCTGAGTTCAAATCTAGCCTCAGACACTTGATCACTTGATCCTTATTAGCTATGTGACCCTGGGCAAGTTGCTTAACCTCATTGACCAGCAAAAAACCAAACAAACAAAAAAACTAGAAAGGGAGAAGGGGCTAGGTTATTAAGGGCTTTGCCAAGAAAACCCCAAATGGGGTCACTTAAGAGCCGGACGCTACTAAATAAATCACAACAACCTTTTCTCAACTAGCTCACAGTGCAGAACCTTCTGAAGTTGTTCCCTCTTTGAAATTCTAGGGTAGAAAGGCCAAGTGCATTTGGGGGTGAGGCAAGGTCGGCTTCTCCCAGGGATTCTTAGAACCAGGAGCCTGGGTTTCGGCTGCAAGCCCAGTTGCTGCCTGATGTCATCTGGGATCCAGGTCACCCCTCACCTCCTACGCCACTGGACCTTGGCCTTCACGGAGCTTTTCCGCACCCGTTCGGGGAAGGGGCCAGAGGTCGGTGCATTAAACTACCCTGACCTGGAGAAGGTAGGGGGAGGGGGCGGCCCGGGAGGAGAGAAGCGCAAAGCCTCTGCAGGGAGCCTCAGGTGCGCGTGCGCCCAATGCTGCGGAGCGGGAGGGCGCTCCGGGGCGACCCCTGTCGGCGAGCACCGTGCACTGCGCCCTCCAGCCCTGACATCGCACAGGCTCTCTGCCCTCTGCTGCCTGCGCTTTCCCAGGCCCCGGGCCCCCCCCCCCCCCCCCGTTGGGAGCCCAGTGTTGCCTCTTCAGCTAGTAATAAAAACAGCTGACAGTTCTCTAGGGTATCCTGGTTTGCAAAGCCAATCTGTTATCCTTTGAGACTCCGCCCGCCCCCCCCCAAGGGAGGATCTTCGAGCAGAAGTTATTTCCGAGGCCCTCTGGTCCAACCTGCTTATTATACAGAGCAGTAAACTGAGGTCCGGGGAAGCCAAGGGGCGTAGGGAGGACTGAGGCAGGGTTGAACTCAGGATCTCTGACTTCGGAGTCAGTGCACTTTGAACTATTGAAACCTTGGTACCATAAGCATCATTAGTCTCGTTTCACAGGTGAGGAAACCGAGGTACTGTGGACTTGGCCATAGTCACACACCTAGAAAATGTTAGAAGGGTAGTTCAAACCGGGGTTTCCTGCTCCAAGGCCAGCTACGTGACCATACTGACCTCATTTAAAAAAAAAAAAAAGGAGAATGCAGAGAATAATATGGTGGTGTGGCCTAGGAATGATTTGTAAAATTGTGGAATCTCAAAGTTGGAAGGGACCTTTAAAGTCACCTAGTACAACCCATACCTGAACAGGAATGTCCCCAGGCAAAATCCCCAGGAAGTCACTCATAGCCTGGGGCATTATAGAAATTACTTAATTTAGAAATATTTTATTTTTTAAAAACCATCCTGTAATTTTACTCTTTAAAAACTTTGAGAAGTTTGGCTATGGTGTATCTCCCTCCTGGAACATAAGCTCCTTGAGGGCAAACACTTTCTTTTCTTTTTCTTTTTTGTCTTTGTAGTGAACAAGTCATAGCTCAGTGCTTTGCACACAGTAGATGTTTAATAGATGTTTCTTGAATTGAATAAATGGTTATTTTTCAAAAATGTTATTGATATCTTTGTTTTTATATCAACTTCATTTATATGAGTATCTATGTATTATGTTACATAAACATATATATCCTTCCCACCAAGCTACCTATTATTGCACAGAATAAAAAGGAAATGGTGTGGGGGCAGTTTCACAAAACATCAACCAATATGCAATATTTTATACCCATAATCCCCCATCTCTTCAAAGAAAGGAAGGAAGTGTGTTTTCTCTCTCATCTTTGGGGATCAAATGTGATTATTCTGATTATATAACATTTCTTTTTCTTTTCTTATTGTTCTTACCCTTACATTGCTATAATCATTGTGAATATTGTATGCTTCATTCTGTTTATTTAATATCAATTTCTATGTCTTCCTACATTTCTCAGAATGCATTTGATAAGCTCTGACTAGGTCAAGAAACTGAGTGGCCTGTGTATATTGCAATTTAACATTGCTACCTAAACAAATTATATTTATCAACAAATAAGCATTTATTAAGCACTTATTTTATATCAGACACTGTGCTGAGATTTAAAGAAAATTCAAAAAACAGTCCCTGCCCCTAAGAAGCTGACATTCTAATGCAGGAAGCAATATATGCATATATAGGTATATGTATCCACAATACATACAAAAATAGATAGGAGGGGAAAGCACTGGTTGCTGGGGAACTGGGAAAGTCCTCCTCCAGAAGATGGCGCTTGAGCTGAATTTGAAGAAAACCAAGAACCCTTTCAGGCGAAGGTGAGAAGAGAAAGCACTCCAGGCATGGAGAACAGCCAGTGGAAAGGATTGGAGACAGGAGATAGAGCATTGTGTGGGAGAACCAGCAAGTAGGGCAATATAGTTGGACCATCCAGTGTGTGGAGGGAAATAACGAGAAAGACAACTGGTAACAAAGGAAAAGCCCAGGCTAGGAAGAGCTCTACCTGCCCAAGAGAAGTGTTCATATTTGATTCTAGACATAATAGGGAGCTACTGGAGTTTATTGAGGAGGGGAGTGACATAGTCAGACCTACAGTTTAGGAAAATCATTTACTCATCTGGGGGAAGGATGGATTGGGGTAGGGAGAGGCGTGAGGTAGGCAGACCAAACAGGGGCCATTGCAATAATCCAGGTGAGATCTGATAAAGTGAGAACAAGAGATGTTATGGACAAGAGATGAGAAAATGTGGCAATTTCTTGTATATATGGGGTGAGAGTAAGTAGTCAGAGATGGCACCAAGGTCATGAACCTGAGTGAATGAAAGGATGGTATTGCTCTCTACAGTAATGGGAAAGTTTGGAAGAAGGGAGAGTTTTGACCAAAAGATGAGTTCCATTTTGGGTATGTTAAGTTTGAGATGTCTGGAAGACACATGGTTCAAAATGTCTAGTAAGCAGTTTGTGATGTGGGACTGGAGCTGGGTAGAGAGACTATGGCTGGATATATAAAGCTGTGAGTCTTTTTTGGCATACAGATAATAATTGAACTGGTGGGAGTTGATGACGTCATTGAGCAAGATAGCATGAAGAGAAAAGAGAAGAGGGCCCAAGAAAGAACTTTAGGGAATATCCTCAGTTAATGGGGGTGACACAGATGGAGATTCAGCAAAGGAGACTGAAGAGGCAGATTGGGACTTGGGTCCCAGTTGCCCCACTGACCAACTTTTTGGGGGTTTATTATTATTGTTATTATTATTAAATGAATAAATATCAACGAATCCGACCATTTCAATATGCAAATAACCGTAAAGAGAATTGTATATGAAACTAAACTTCTTAAGCCTTTTTTTTTAGTGTACATTAGATTTAACATAATAACAAAACTACCCTGCTTGTCTTTATCTCTTTCTGAACTTCCTTCTGGTTTTTTCTGTGTATTTTTTTTCCATTATTTTATTGGCACTCTTTTCTTCCTTTTTCTTTTTGCATTCCTACCACTACCCATCAACTCTTCCCCACAACTGTCTTGATTCTTAAGTGGAATGCTCCTTTGTATCAAGTAGGTCTGCCTAGTAAGACAAAACAAATTCACCCATTGGTCATGTCTGAAAATATGCTTCCAATTCTGTGCCTCTCTGACATTCATCATTTCTCTGATGAGAGTTGGGAAGAATCTTCTGGAGTCACGAGATTGGTCAAGGCATTAATCAAAGTTCTTAATTCTTTCTCAGCTATTTTCCTTTACATTATTGTAGTCCTGTATAAAATGTTTTCCTCCAGCAGTCCTTTCTTCTGGCTTTGATGCCATTACCTCCTTAAGAAGATAAAGGCCTCTCTGCCCCTATGATGAAGCCTTGCCCTTAGCACTGCTGATGTCTTCTCACTTTGTCTTGGGTATTTATTGCTTCATTAACACCACATTTATAATTAATTAATAATTCATTATTATTGTTTACTGATTCACAACCAATCCTCCACCTGGGTGTAGAATACCTTAAAACTTGTCCCTTAAAAGACAGATAAGGTGGTAGAATTAATTTAATTCAATACAATAAACATTTCTTAAGAGTCTGCTACATGGAAGCAGCAGTATGCAGTGACTCCTGGACTTGGAATCATGAAAAGCTGGACTTCAGTCTAATGATGACTGGCTATGTGACCTTGGACAGGTCACTTATTTCTGTTCCTCAGGCAACTCTTTAGAGTGTTTCAAAGGCATGTAAGAGTTGTCTGTTGTCATAGGGGGGTCTTCCTAGGTGTCAGAGACAAACTTTTTTTGGCACAGCCCCAGTCCTCAAGAAGTAAGTACATGTGTCTAAGTAAATACAAAGTAATCTGAAGAGGGAGAGAACACTGACATGATCTGGGAGAATTAGAAAAGCTTTCCTATAGAAGGCAGCACCTTGAGCTAAGCCTTGAAGGAAGTTAAAGATTCTGAGAGTTGATGAGAAAGATGGACATTTAAGGCATAAGGATCAAAAGCGAAATAGTCTAGTTTGGCCACTGGAGCAGCTAATGTAGAGTGTTTGAAGGAAAGCAGTATGAAATTCCCATGGAAAAGTAAGTTGGAACCTGATTGTGGAGAGTCTTAACATTTTTGTATTTTATCCTAGTGGCAATGGGAGCCAGTGAAGGTTTTTGAGCAAAGTAGTGACATGCTAGAAATGTGAGAGAAAAAAGGAGGCAACAGGAAAGGCCAGAGCCAAGGGCAGTCTACCTGGAATGACATCTTGGGAACTTGTTACAAAGGGAATAGTACTTTCTAGAAAATCTGGATTCAAATTCTGGCTCCATCACTTCCTGCTTGTGGAAACTTGGCAAGATATTGGGCCCCCCTAGGCTTCAGGGGAGGTTGAACTAGGTAGTTTCCAAGATCCCTTTCAGTCAGTTAGTCAATAAGCATTTATTAAGTGCCTACTATGTGCCAGGCACTGTACTAAGCATTGAGGATACAAAGAAAGACAAAAACCAGTCTCTCCCTTCAAGAAGCTCCCAGTCTACTAGTGAGAAAACGCACAAACAAATACGTACAAACAATCTATAGATTAGACAAATTGTAGATAATCTCAGAGGGAAGGCATTAGAATTAAGAGGGGTGGGAAAAGTTTGTTATAGAGGCTGAGACTTGAAGGAAGCCAGAAAAGTCAGGAGGTGGAGTTGAGGAGAGAGAGCATCCCAGGCTTGGGGGACAGTCTAAGAAAATGCCCAGAGTGGAGATATGGAGTGTCTTGTTTGAGGAGCAGCCAGGAGTCTCTGGATCGAAGAGTATGTGTCAGGGAGCTCCTGAGGTGTGAGAAGACTGGGAAGATGGAGGGAGAAGGTTATAAAGGGTCTTGAATGCCAAAGTGTTTTATAGTTAATCCTAGAGGTGATAGGGAGCAAATTCATAATCCCATGATTAAGACTGGTATTGATCGGAGCAGCTAGGTGGCTCAGTGGATAGAGCACCGGCCCTGAAGTCAGGAGGACCTGAGTTCAAATCCGGCCTCAGACCAAACACTTGACATGTACTAGCTGTGTGACCTTGGGCAAATCACTTAACCCCAATTGCCTCACTAAAAAAAAATAAAATAAAAATAAAAGATTGGTATTGATCTATTAATTACCACTC
This sequence comes from Vombatus ursinus, assembly GCF_900497805.2. Lineage (NCBI taxonomy): Eukaryota > Metazoa > Chordata > Mammalia > Diprotodontia > Vombatidae > Vombatus > Vombatus ursinus. The sequence continues at coordinate 7,622,994 of NW_020948951.1, read as the reverse complement.
TTTTGATCCAACTTATTCAATTCAACAAACCTTTATTAAGTACCTACCATGTGAATTTGGGGCATTTAGGAAGATAATGAAATTGGGCTACCTGGTTGGTCGCCCCCTTCCAGGAATTCTTTGAGTAGGGTTCGATGACTCTTGTCAGGCGTGTTGAAAAGGATATGCTTGTTCAGATATGCGTTAGACTGGAATGGAGTCTAACGTGTCTTCCAACTTTGAGATGATTTGAGTTCTGTTCTGAAAATGTTGAATTTGAGATGCCTACTGAGAATTCTAGAAGGAATGGCCCAGCAAGCAACTGACAATGAAATTCAGAAAAGCATTTAGGGCTAGATCTGTTCATTTGAGATTAATCTGCATAGAGGTGATAATTGACCCCGTGGGAGTGTGGGAGATTCAATTCAACACACATTTATTAAGCACCAACTATATGCAAAGCACCGTACTGGGCACTGGGGATTTGAAGATAAACACAAAACAGTACCTACCTTCAAAGAGCTTATATTTTCCTGAGTGTATATGACTCTAAGGCCTCTAAGATTCGTTCTAGCTAAAAAATCTGTTGATCCTATGAACAGGGGTACAAATAAGTATAACACAAGGAAAATTTAGGAGAAATTGAGTGTTAGCAACTATAGGGGAGAAGGGAAGACTTCCTATAGGAAGCAGCACCTGAGCTGAACTGAATCTTGAAGAAAAATAAGGTTCTGAGAGTCAGAAGTAAGGAGGCAGTTTATTCTAAGAATGAAGAACAATAAAAGATGAGATAGCATGTTGAGTTCAGGGAGCATCTAATAGGTAGGTTTGTCTGAAACTTAGAGTACATGAAGGGACTAGGCCACTGGGGAGACAGTAGTTGAGAGTGCTGGACATGGAGTCAGGAAGACCTGAGTTTGAATCCTGCCTCAGACATTTACTTAGCCATTTGACCTCGGTTAAGTTATTTAACTTCTCTTAGTCTCAGTTTCCTCATCTGTAAAATGGACATAATAATATAGAATGAATATATTATTATAATATAATAATAAAGCACCTCTTTTGAAGGGTTGCTGTGAAGACCAAATGAGATGATATATGTAAAGCACTTTTCAAACCTTAAAGTAATATATAAATACTAGCTTTTACTTTTTAATTAATTTTTATTTAATCTACATTCTCTCCCTCCAGTCCCCACCCTCTACTCCCACTGAGTAAACAAAAAAAAAAAAAAATAAGGCCCTTGTTACAAATATATACATATAGTCAAACAAAACTAATTCCCATATTGGCCATTTCCTTAAAAAAAAATCTCAATCTGTACTCTGGGTCCATTACCTCTCTATCAGGAGGTGGGTAGCATGTTTTATCTTGAGTTTCTGGAATTGTGGTTGGTCACTGGGTTAATCAGAACTCAAGAGTTGATTATCTTCACAATACTGTGGTTAGTATATAAATTGTTCTCCTGGTTCTGCTCACTTTACTCTGCATCAATTTATACAGGTTTGTCCTTGTTGCTTTGAAACCATTCCTTTCCTCATTTCTTACAGCACAATAGCATTCCATCAATTCATATACCTTAACTTGTTCAGCTGTTCCCCAATTGATGGTGCCTCCTCAGTTTCTGATTCTTTGAAAACTACAAAAAGAGCTGCTACAAATATTTTTGTGCATATAGGTTCCCTTCCTCTTTGTTTGATCTCTTTGGGGTACAGACCTAGTAGCAGTATCACTAGGTCAAAAGATATATACAGTTTAAAAGCTTTGGGGGCAGAGTTCCAAATTACTTTCCTGAATGGCTGGAGCAGTTCACAACTCCACCAACAGTGCATAAATGTACCTCTTTCCCTAGAGCCCTTGCTGCATTTGTCATTTTCTTTTTTTGTCAGTTTTGCCAATCTTAGGAGGGTGAGATGGAATATTAGAGTTGTTTTTAATTTAATGCTAGCTGTTATTATAAAAGGAAAGAGTCTGAAATAAGGCCAGTTGGGGCCAGACTGGAATGATCCTTAAACCCTAGGCTAAGCACTGTGTATGTTATCCTAAAGTCAAGGGGAGAGGGGTCCATACTTTTTTTTGAGAAAAGAGGTGACATGTTCAGACTGGTGCCTTTAAATTTTGTGGGGGGAAGCATCATGGAAGAACTTTTAGATAGGAAAGAAACTGGAAGCAAGAAAAGTAACTTAGGGAGAGGTTATTTAAGCCTAGACTGGGAGGGTGTCTGAGGAAGTGGAAAGAAGGGGATGAGAGATGCAAGAGGCGTTACAGAGATCAATGAGATAGGGTAACCAATGGAATATGGGTGATGACAGAGGGAAGTCAAAAGTAACTCCAAGGTTGCAGAGCTGGGTGAACAGCAATACCCTGCACAGGTAAATAGAAACAGGTAAATTTGTAAGACAGATGGAATGGCTTGGGGGGAGTAATGAGTCCTACGTTGAAGTTGACATGCCTACAGGAGGTCATAACAATAGCTAGCACTGAGCAGTCCTTCAAGGTTTTCAAAGCACATTACAATTTTTTTTCACATTTGATCCTCACAACAATACTATGAGGGTAGATGCTATTATTATCCCCATTTCATAGATGAAGGGACTAAGGCTGAGAGGTTAAGGGAACTGCCCAGGGTCACACAGCTAATAAGTGACTATGGTATCATATTTGAACTTGGGTCTTCCTGGCTCCAAGTCCAGGGCACTATCCATTGTGCCAGGCAGAAGAGATATCTATTACCAAGTAGCTGGCAAGAGAGAACTAATGCTCCGGATGGAAATAAGAGCAGATTTATAGATTTGGGCATCATTAGCATAGAGATGATAATTGAACCATTGGGAGTTAACGAGATTAACAAAAGAGAAAGTGTAGGGAAGAGAAGAGAACCACCCCACCCCTCATAGAGGCTAGGGGGACACCAACAATTTGTTCATAGAATTAGATGATGATTCAACCAAAGAAACTGAGAAGGAACAATTAGATAGGTAGGAGGACTGAAGGAGAAAATTATCACTGAACCCGAGGAAGGAAACAGTGTCCAGAAGGAGAGGGTGAGGGGCAAAATCAAGCTGCTGAGGCCAAAAAGGGTAAGGCCATTGGATTTTCGCCATCTTTTCTGGTTCAACCTTTCTGGTGTGCCTAGAAGCATCTAGGTGGCCAGGCCCAGGAGATCTGAATTCAAATGAGGCCTCAAATTACTAGCTGTGTGATCTTAGATAAGTCACTTAAACTCTATCTGACTCAGTTTTCTCAATTATAATATGCGGATAATAATAGAACCTACCTCTCAAGATTGTTGTGGGGAATTATTGAAGTATTATTTGTAAAGCTATTAACACAGCACCTGGCACATAGTAGGTGCTTAATAAATGCTTGTTTCCTTCCTTCTCTTTGCCAAGGCCAATCCCTGTACTTGTGCTCTTGATTACATCCCCTCCAGCCTCCTCCACTGGATTTTCCTATCCTCATCATACCCTTTTTCTAAGTTCTGTTAGTCTCTCTCCTCTCCTATGACCTACAAATATGCCCAAACTTTGCAAACTGTTGCTGGACTCTGCTATCCCCACAGGCTATCCTACTATAACACTTCTCTCTTTCAACAACCCAAGGCCTAGAAAATAACATTTATACTCCTTGCTTCCATTTCATCTCCTTCTATTCACTTCTCCACCCTGCCCTGACCCCTTACAATCTGGTTTCTGATCCTTTCATTGAACGAAACTGCTTTCTCCAAGTTACAAACAACTTTCTAATTGTTATTCTCTGTCCTCATCCTTCTTGTCCTCTCCGCAGCATTTGACACCAACCTCCTCCCTCCTATGTACTCTTTCTTCCTTGGATTTTCATGACATTGCTTTCCCTTGATTCTCCTCTTACCTCTCTGACCATTCCTTCTTAGCCTCTTTCTCTATATCATCATCCATATCCCACTCCCTAACTGCGAGCAGCCACAAGGCTCTGTCCTGGGCCTTCCTTTTGCTCTATACCCACTTCGGGGGACTTCATGATCACACGAATAGCTCTCATGGGTTAATGACTTAATGATCATGTCTTACATTGTCCCGGGAAGATATAACGTGTAAACAGGGATAGATATAGATATATAGATATGGCTATGGATATAGATATAGATATAGATATAGATACAGATATAGATATAGATAGATAAATTCCCTTGAGGAAGGAGAGACCATTGCTACTAGCTAGAGAGATCAGAAAAGGTCTCTTATAGGAAATGGCACACAAACTGAGCATTGAAGGCAGCTAGAAATTCTAAAAGGTCAAGGTAAGGGGGGAGTGCACTCCAGGGATGGAAGGGAACCTATGTAAAGGCAAGAAGCCAGGGAAATAGAAACAGCGGGTCGACCACAGAATGTAGAATACATGAAAGAGAGTTACATAAGTCTAGAAAGGTAGGTCGAAGTCACACTGTGAAGGGCCACTCTAAGGATTTTGTGTTTTATCTGAGAGATAAAAGAGAGCCATTGAAAGTTCTTGAATAGGGGACGTGGTCTGACTTGTGCTTTAGAAAGATTATTTTGGCATCTGTGTGGTCAATAGATTGAAGAGAGGGAACAAAAGTAGGGAGACCAATTAGGAGGCTATTGTGTGGTAGCAACATGAGCAGAGAGAACAGGATATGGTGGAAATAGAATCAACAAGATTTGATAACCAACGGAGTATGAGATGAGGGGCAGGGAAGAGTTGAGGACTGAGAACCTGGGTGACTAAAGGATGATGGTGCCCTTAATAAAAATAAAGAAATTTGAAAGAAAGGTAGATTTATTAGGAAAAATAAGAAGTTCCATTTTGGACATGCTGAGTTTAAGATGCCTATGAGAAATCTAGCTGCATATGTCTAACAGGCAGATGGTGAAGCAGGATTGAGCTCAGAAGAGAGCCACATACAATCAGTCAGTCACTCAGTCTATCAACAAACATTTATAAAGTGCTTACTATGTGCCAGGATGGGCAGCTAGGTGGCACAGGCCTGGAGACAGAAAGACATCTTCCTGAGTTCAAATCTGGTCTCAGACACTTACTATGTGACCCCGGGCAAGTCACTTAACCCTATTTGCCTCAGTTTCCTCATCTATGAAACGAGCTGGAGAAGGAAATGGCAAATTACTCCAGTATCTTTGCTGAGAAAACCCCAAATGGGGTCATTAAGGGTCGGACTTGACTAAAACAACTGAACAACAGATACCAGATACTATGCTAATCAACGAGCATACAGAGAAAGGCAAAAACTAGTCTCTGCTCTCCAGAAACATCCATTCTAATGGAGAAGGCAACAGGTAAATAGCTAAGTACATACAAGATATAGAGTAAGAAGATGGAAGGTCGTCTGAGAGGGGAAGGCACCAGTCTTCTTTCAGGAGGTAAGACAAGCTGAGTCTTGAAGAAAGCCCAGGAAACCAAGAGGCGGAGGTGAGGGGGCATAGCATTCCAGGCATGCATGGGGGCAGCCAGGGCAAAAGCATAAAGATGGGAGTTGGAATGTTATGTCAGAGGAACTGTGAGTAGGCCAGTGTGGCTGAATTGTAGAATGTGTAAATGAGAGGAGAACATCAGAAGACTGGACAGGTAGGAAGGAGACAGTTACAAAGAGCTCTACCAAACAAAGGCATTTACATTGGATCCTGGAAGTTATAGGGAAACTTTGGGACTGGTTCAGCAGAAGGGAGTGACATGATCATAGCTGTGCTTTAGAAAAGTCACCTTGGTAGCTAAGTGGAGGATGGATTGGTGTGGGGAGAGATTTGAGTTAGTGGCTGTTAAAATAATCCATATGAAAGGCGATGAGGACTCAAACTAGGGTTTTGGCAATGAAAGTGGAGAGAAGGGAACATATACCAGGTATGCTGTGAAGGTAGAAACAACAAAGTCATCTTCTTAGAAATGGTCATTGAACCCATGGGAGCTGATGAGATCACCAAGAGAAAGCACATAGAAAGAGAAAACAAGAGGGCCCAGGACAACCTTGAGAGGTAAAGGAGACAGAAGGAAGAAAGGAAACAAGCATTTATCAGGTTCCTATTATGGGCCATGTACTGTGCTAAGGATTTTGTAAATATTGTGTCATTTAATCTTCACAACAACCCTGGGAGGGGTAGGTGCAATCATCCCCATTTTACAGTTCAGGAAACTGAAGTTAAGTGACTTGCTCAGGGTCACACAACTGGTAAATGTCTGAGTTTAGATTTAAACTCAGGCCTATCCTGACTCTGGGCCCAGCTCTCTATCCACTGTGCCATCATCCACTTTCCGTCTTCTCACTGCCTCTTTTTTTTTTTTTTTGAGACAGTCGGGGTTAACTGACTTGCCCAGGGCCACATAGCTAGTGTCTGAGGCTGAATTTGAATTCAGGTCCTCCTGACTTCAGGGCTGGTGTCTCTAGCTGCTTCTTAAAAGGAACAGATACGTAGGAGAAGAACCAAGAAAGCTGAGTTATAAAAACCAAGGAGTGAGATCACCAACCAAGGCCAATGCTTCTGTAAGGTCTAGAAGGATAAACAGCAGGGAAAGATCATCCACTTTAACAACTGAGAGATCATCTGTAAACCTGGAGAGTTAGGTGGAGACAACAAGATTTTTCCAAGGAGTTGGATTTTGAAAACTCAGCTCTGTCAAATCAGGCAGCTAACAGCCCATTAGCACTTATTAAGCACCTACTATGTGCCAGGTGTGCCAGGGATTGATGTTTGTGCTTCGTTCTTGAAGAGGACCATGAGGTCAGGGAGGTGATGCCATGATGTGCAAGTGAATTGGATTTAAGTGAGGAAGGGCTGTGCAAAGTCACCAGCCTCACTTTTTCCTCCAGAGCCATCTGGGTTCAGTGGCAAGATACAGATAAGGACAATTGAAGATGGCCCTGGATTCAGTGGGAAACCTTGATCTTTTTTAAGCTAAGGTCTTAAACAGATTTGTTTGATTGAGGCAACACCCATTCATTGATTAAGGCTAGTTAAGAAATGAGGCAAGGAATAGCCTCTTTGACCTAGTTTAAAAAAAAAAAAAATCAGTCTGGGAGGGAAAGATCTTCAGGGTTCTGGCCAAAACAGAAACAATTGCTATTTACATTCACCCTGATCCAATCAGGGCCCAAATAATGACCAAGTCCAGCTTGGCCTGGGACCTATTGGCTAATCAATGACAGCCAGAGTGATTTGGGTTTACAGCATGGTCCTAAAGAAAAAAACCTAGCCTGTAAACCCTGCGATATCTTGATAGGTTTCTGCGATCAAAATTTACATTTCTTTGGGCCGGGGATACAAAGAAAAGCAAAAGACAGTCCCTGCAGTGAAGCATGTTGTAATTGTAAGGAATAGAGACTAGACTGGTGATTTCCCAGGGAGAAACTTCTCCTACCCATTTTCATCATCACGATCATCTCTGCAATTTAAAGAGTTACCCAGGGCATTAAGAGGTTGAATGAATTACCCAGGGAAACATAGCCCATATATGTCAAAGGCAGGACTTGAGGGGCAGCTAGGTGGTGAAGTGGATAGAGCACTGACTCTGGAGTCAGAAGGACCTGAGTTCAAATCCAACCTCAGATACTTGATCACTTGATACTTACTAGTTGTGTGACTCTGGGCAAGTCACTTAACCCAAACTGCCTTGCCAAAAAAAAAAAAAAAAAAGGAGGGACTTGAACCTAGGTCATTTGGACTTCAAGGCCACATTGCTACTCCGCATTGCCTTTCTCTTTGATTCAATTCAATTTTTTAAAAATTTAATTTATTTATTTTTAGTTTTCAACATTCACTTTCATAAGATTTTGAGTTTTAAATCTTCTCCCCCTCCTTCTTCTTCCCCTCATCCCAGACAGCATATAATCCAGTATAGGCTCTACATATACATTCACGTTAAGCATATTTTCCCATTAGTCATGATTTAATGAACAATTAGAACTAATGGGACGAACCACAAGAAGGAAGCAATAAAACAAAACAACAAGGGAAAAGGAGAGCAGATACTATGCTCCCATCTGCTTTCAGACTCCACAGTTCTTTCTCTGGGTGTGGATAGCATTTTCCATTGTGAATCTTTTGGAGTTGTCTTAGATTCTTGCTTTGCTGTGAAGAGCCAAGTCTATCAAAGTCACTCATCTCATAATGCGGCTCTTACTGTGTATAATGTTCTCCTGGTTCTGCTTATTTTACTCTGTATCAGTTCATGGAAGTCTTTCCAAGTTTTTTTGAAGTCTGCCTGCTCATCATTTCTTATAGCACAATAGTATTCCATTACATTCATATAGCCACAACTTGTTTAGCCATTCCCCAATTGATGGGTATCCCCTCAATTTCCAGGTCTTTGCCACCACAAAAAGAGCTGTTATAAATATTTTTGTACATGTGGGTCCTTTTCCCATTTTTATGATCTCTTTGGGATACAGACCTAGAAGTGGTATTGCTGGATCAAAAGGTATGCATAATTTTATAGCCCTTTGGGCATAGTTCCAAATTGCTCTCCAAAATGATTGAATCAGTTCACAACTCCACCAACAATGAATTAGTGTTCCAATTTTCCCACATCTTCTCCAACATTTATCATTGTCCTATTTTGTCATGTTAGCCAATCTGATAGGTGTGATGGTACCTCAGAGTTGTTTTGATTTGCATTTCTTTAATCAATAGTGATTTAAAACATTTTTTCATATGACTATAGGTAGCTTTAGTTTCTTCCTCTGAGAACTGCCTGTTCATATCCTTTGACCATTTGTCAATTGGGGAATGACTTATATTCTTATAAATTTGACTCAGTTCTCTATATGTTTTAGAAATGAGGCCTTTATCAGAGATACTGATTGTAAAAATTCTTTCCCAATTTTCTGCTTCCCTCCTAATCTTGGATGCATTGGCTTTATGTGAGCAAAAACTCTTCAATTTAATGTAATCAAAATTGTCCATTTTGCATTTCATAATGTTCACTATCTCTTATTTGGTCATAAATTCTTCCCTTCTCCGTAAGTCTGAAAGGTAAACTATTCCTTGCTCTTCTGGTTTGCTTTTGCTTATAGTATCAGTCTTTATATCTAAATCGTGTATCCATTTTAACTTTATCTTGGTATAGGGTGTAAGATGTTGGTCTATGCCCAGTTTCTGCCATCCATTTTTCCAGTTTTCCCATTAGTTTTTGCTAAATAGTGATTTCTTATCCCAGAAGCTGGAGTCTTTGGATTTATCAAATAGTAGATTAGTAAAGTCATTGATTGTTGTGTCTTGCATACCTAACCTACTCCACTGATCCACCACTCTATTTCTTAGCCAGTACCAAGTAGTTTTGATGATTGCTGCTTTACAATACAATTTAAGATCAGGTACAGCTAGGCCACTTTCACTTGCATTTCTTTAGTTCCTTTGATATTCTGGACTACTTGTTCTTCCAGATGAATTTTGTTACTGTTTTTTCTAGCTCTATAAAATAATTTTTTGGTAGTTTGAATGGTATGGCACTGAATAAGTAAATTAATTTAGGTAGAATTGTCATTTTTATTATATTAGCTCAGCCTACCCATGAGCAACTGATATTTTTCCAATTATTTAGATCTGACTTTATTTGTGTGAAAAGTGTTTTGTAATTGTGTTCATATGGTTCCTGGTTTTGTTTTGGCAGGTAGACTCCCAAATATTTTATAGTGTCTACAGTAATTTTAAATGGAATTTCTGTTTCTATTTCTTATTGCTAGGCTTTGGGTTTTTTTTTTTTTCTGTTTTGTTTTGGTTTTGGTTTTGGTTTTTTTTGCTAGGCAATGGGGTTAAGTGACTTGTCCAGGGTCACACAGCTAGTAAGTGTCAAGTGTCTGAAGTCAGGTCCTCCCAATTCCAGGGCCAGTGCTCTATCCACTTCGCCACCTAGCTACCCCTGGGCTTTGTTAGTAATATATAGAAATGCCTATGATTTGTGTGGGTTTATTTTATATCCTGCAGCTTTGCTAAATTTATTTATTTCAAGTAATTTTTACTTGATTCTCTATTATTCTCTAGATATGCCATCATATCATCTGCAAAGAGTGATAGCTTTGTTTCTTCTTTGCCTATTCTAATTCCTTCAATTTCTTTTTCTTCTCTAATTGCGACAGCTAACATTTCTAGCACAATATTGAATAACAGTGGTGATAATTGACGTCCTTGTTTCACCCCTGATCTTATTGGAAACACTTCTAGTTTATCCCCATTGCATTTATGCTTACTGATGGTTTTTGATAGATGCTATCTATCATTTTAAAGAAGACTCCATTTATTCCTATGCTTTCTAGTGTTTTTAATAGGAATGGACATGATATTTTGTCAAATGCTTTTTCTGCATCTATTAAGATAATCATATGATTTCTGTTAGTTTTGTTGTTGATATGGTCAACTATGCTGATAGTTTTCCTAATATTGAACCAGCCCTGCATTCCTCGTATAAATCCTACAGCGTCATAGTATATTATCCTCGAGATAAGTTGTAATTTCTTTGCTAATATTTTATTTAAAATTTTTGCATCTATATTCATTAGGGAAATTGGTCTGTAATTTTCTTTCTCTGTTTTGACTCTTCTTGGTTTAGGTATCAGTACCATATTTGTATCATAAAAAGAATTTGGTAGGACTCCTTCTTCACCTATTTTCCCAAATAGTTTATATAATATTGGAATTGGTTGTTCTTTAAATATTTGATAGAATTCACTTGTAAATCCATCTGGCCCTGAATACTTTTTCTTAGGAGGTTCATTGATGGCTTATTCAATTTCTTTTTCTGAAATGGTTGTTTAAATATTTTATTTCCTCTTCCGTTAATCTGGGCAATTTATATTTTTGTAAATATTCATTGATTTAATTAAGATTGTCAAATTTATTGGCATACAGTTGGGCAAAATAGCTCCTAATTACTGTTTTGATTTCCTATTCATTGGTGGTGAATTTCTTGAGGTCTGAGAGGTTGAGACCCCTTACAGGACAGGGTCGTCTGGAATGAATTCACAGACTCAAGCATTCTTTAAGTCAAGGAAGCAAAGATTTATTGTTATGCTGTACAGTGGGCAGCGGTCCTTAAGGAATTCTGCCATGGTGGGCAGAGCTCCTTAGGGAACTTGCAACCTAACAGGGATGATGCTAAAGCTTATATAGGAAAAGTAGTGAATTATGTGGCAAGTATGCTAATTAGGTGATAACATTCAACCTTGTTCATAGGCATCATTCACTACTGGAAAGGGCGGGGGGAGAGAAGAGGGGACAGGAGGGTTCCTAAAGGGTATATATTTTATCTGTTATATCTGTAACAAGATAGTTTCAGGAGTCGACATCTATAGCTTGCCCTCTGGATTGTATAAGGTAACTGTGGGCATCAGTACTTGATAGTTTTGTTGATAGAAGATAGTACAAGGAAAATCCTACAGAGGTCAGCTTGTTCTTGTAACAGGGAGAGATAGTTTGCCTCACTGGGCCCACTCATGAGTTATTGCCAGAGATAGGGTCCTTGGGCTGGAGGAAAACTGTCAAGGATAGTGTTTCTGAGGCTAGGGAAAAATTGGAGTCCAAGCACAGGCACCTAAGCACCCCATCACTATTAAGTGCAAAAAAATGGTGATGGCAAAAATTCAGGATGGGAGAGACACGATGGAGGGAAGGGAACAAGCATTTATATATTGCTAACTCTATGCTAGCTATAATGCTGGAGGGGCTGTGGGAAGAGAGTCATATTAATACTGGAGTAGTGGAGCTGTGAATTGATCCAACTGCTCTGGAAAACAATATGGAACAATGTTCCAAGCAATTTGGAACAGTGACTAAACAGTTCATACCCTTTGACCCAGCAATATCACTACTGGGTCAATATGCCAGTGAGATCAAAGACAAAGGAAAAGTCCAAAATATGACAAAATGTTTATAGCTGCACTTTTTATGATAGCAAAGAACTGAAAACAGAAATGGTAACTATTGATTAGGGCATGGCTTAACAAATTGTATATGAATGCAATAGAATATCATTTCATCATAAGAAACAATGAATATGAAGAATCCACAGAAATTTGAGATTTGTATGAGAAATAATAAGAAACCATCAGAGCCAAGACAAAAAAATATAGACAGTTACTTCAGTAATGTCAAGAAAAAGAAACACTAAAAATGTTCAAACTTGGACAAATGCAATGACCAATCTTGCTTGTAGAGGAATGATAAATAAAATGTATCTCCCTCCTCTCAATAGGGTATGGGGGCAACTAGGTGGTGAAGTGGACAGAACACTGGCCCTGGAGTCAGGAGGACCTGAGTTCAAGTCCAGCCTCAGACACTTGACACTTACTAGCTGTGTGACCCTGGGCAAATCACTTAACCCCAATTGCCCCACATAAAAAAAAAAAGAAAAGAAAAGAAAAAAGAGAGAGAGGTGTTAAACTACAGGTAGGGCAGCTAAGTGGCAGGAAGACGAGTCTTCCTGAGTTCAAATCTGTACTCAGACATTTACTAGGTGGGTGATCCTGGCTAAATCACTTAACCCTGTCTGCCTCAGTGTCCTTATCTGTAAAATGAACTGGAGGAGGAAATAGCAAAGCACTTCAGTATCTTTACAAAAAAAAAAAAAAGACAATTGTGGTTATGAAAGGTTGGATATGACTGAAACAACTGAACAATGAACTACATGTATTAAGTGAGCTACACCCTATCAGACATGGTTACCATTTTGCTGGATTGTTTTGCCCAACTATACTTTTTAAGAAGGGAGTGTTGGGAGTGGGGTGGGAACTGGGAAATAACAATAATGCAAAAACTTAATACCAATAAAGCAATTTTTTCAAAAAACAGCAAAGGGGAATTAGAGAATTAAACAAAAACAATGGTATTGGAGAAGAGAGGCTCACCTAGCACTTTGCCCCTCTGTAAGAGACCTAGCATGAATTATTTTTTATTTGTAGTTATTGGTGGATGTGTCATTTGCCCTGCTAAACTCCAGGAGGGCAAAGACCTTATTTTGTCTAGACTTTGTATCTCCTCCAGTTCTCACCACAGGCCTCGGAACATATTAGTCACTTCAATACAATTCTGCCAATTTTTATTAAACATACACTACAGTGTGAGGCACCATGCTAGACGTTGAGAAGTAGGAAATGTGCTCATGTTTTGCAACTGCCTCTTCAGTCTAACAGGTCTCTCACAGACTCACAAACTAGATTAGAAACAAAAGAACTTGATTTCTGGCATTTTAACTCATAAAGAAAGGGTTGAGGGTAAACTTGAGATACCCAGAGCATGAAGAAGCAGAGGTAAATCATATACCTGGTTTATAGCCTCCAGAGAGGCAGAGAAACAACCTTGCCTCCGGAAGGGGCAGGATATCTGAAGGAGGGTGTGGGGGGGGAGGAGGAGTGGGAATCTAGATCAGGGGTGGGGAACCTGAGGCCTTCTAGGTCTTCAGGTACAACCTTTTGACTGAGTCCAAGTTTTACAGAACAAATCCTTTTATTAAGGGGTTTTGTTCTGTGGTTTGGATTCAGTCAAAGGGCCGCACTTGAGGACCTAGAGGGCCACATGTGGCCTGGAGGCCACAGGTTCCCTACCCCTGCTCTAGACCATGGAAACCATGATCTTCAGGATGCAATAGAAGGAGGGAAGGGTTTTAGCAAGAGGTGACCTGCTCTGTATCCAAGTAAAGCTAGGCTCTTGTCCCACAAAATAGGGTTGCTCAGGGACAATTAATAGGATAGAGTGCTTTGTGGAGAGTAGCAAGGTCTCCCTCAGGTGTATCTGATTGATTTCCCACCTCTACTCCTAGATGTTGTAGCACTAAGTAGTGAGGTTAGCTTGGAAAGTTCTAGAATGGGAGATTCCAGGAAAAGGTGTAGGACAAATTACTGAACAGGAGCAGGGACTATGTCTAGGGCAGAGAAAACCAGATGAAAGAAAGTCTAGTAGCCAAAAACCAAAGAAGTGTTTTCTGCACTAACCTAAAAAACAAAAATAGTTCCTGCCCTCAAGGAGAACTGAACTGAATATTTAGGAGGAGAGAAAAATAATGATACCCATGGCCTCAGATTTCTATACAGACCCACAGAAAACATAAGAGATTAAAGAAAAAAAAAGTAAATTACAGATCTTAATGTAAGCAAGAAAGATGAGTAGTATCCAGTAGGACTTGGCAGAAGTAAAATATGGCACTGAAGGGGTCTACTTCACTCAAAAGAAAGAGACCAAAGCAAGGCTCTTTCTCTATGCTTTGCACATAGTTATTAGCACTCAATCAATGCATTTTCATTTATTCATTCAGTCTTCATTCTTCATCACCTTTGAGCAGCTTTTGATTCTCAACCACCTTTTCCCCTCAGCTTTCCTGGTTCACCAGCTCTCTGTTTTAGTCTCTATCACTGGCTCATCATCCATGACCAATGCCCTAAACCTGGAGTGTACCCCAGGACTTGTTCTGAACCCTCTTCTCTTTCAATGATCCCATCTGTTCTTTTGGGTACAATTAGCACATGTAGGCAGATACTCTCAAATGTACATATCTAGTCTTCCTTACTCCTAAGCTCCAGGCTTGTATCACCAATTGCCTACTGGCCCTGTTCACTCGAATGTCCCGTAGCTGTCTCAATGTCAGCATTTCCAAAATGGAAATCATTTTCTTTCCCTCTAATCCAGCCCCTTCTCACTTCTGTATCTCAGTCAAGGCACCACCACGCTTCAGGGTCCTAGTTTCAGTACAATCCTTGATTCTCTCTCCTTCCCTCCTGCTCCCTCATGTCCAATCAGTTGCCGGGTCATAATAACTTCACTTTTGCAGCATTTTACATATGATTTCTCTTCTCTCAGTTTGCACGGCCACTACCCCAATTCAGTCCCTTATCACCTCTGGATGTTTTAATAGCTTTGTCATTTGTCCCCCAGCTTTCAATCTCTTCACTCTCCAACGCATCCTCAATTTGTTATTGTTCTTGTTCAGTTGTGTCTGACTCCTAGTGACCCCATTTGGGGTTTTCTTGGCAGAGAAACTGGAGTGGTTTGCTATTTCCTTCTCCAGCTCATTTTACAGATAAGAAAACTAAGGCAAACAGGATTAAGTGACTTGCCCAGCGTCACCCAGCTAGTAAATGTCTGAGGCCAGATTTGAACTCAGGAAGACGGATCTTCCTGACTCTAGGCTCCACACTCTTATCACCTGTGCCCCCATGCTCAACACAGATGACAAAATAATCTTCTTGAAGACCAGGTATGACCATGTCATCCTAGTGCTCTAAAAGCTTCAGGACAAAATAAAAATTCTTTGGCCTGGCATTTAAAACCCTTAGTTCTTAGCTCCACCCCCAACATCTTCATTTCCCAGTGCTTCCCTTCATAATACATTCCAGTCAGAATCCTTTGTCATTCACAATCCATGCTATTCTCTCTCTTGTCTTCACACATTTGCACAGGCTTGTCCCCCCAGGCTTGGAATGTTCTCCTTCCTCATTTCTACTTCTTGGACTCTAGCTTCCTTATAGACTTAGCTCGAATGCTGCCTCTTGCATGAGGCCTCTCCTGATGCCCCTCATTGTTAGTCCTCTGTACCCACACCCCCATATTACTTTGTATTTATTGATCATGTACATGTCATATCCTTCCCACCCTGGAATGTCCTCCCTGTTGAATACCCATCCTTTAAAGTTAAACTCCAATATCACTTCCTCCATGAAGGTAGGTAACTTCATTTACAACCAGCAGCTTTACTTGGTTTGAACTCCACAGAATGTCATGCTCCCACGCTGGGTACTCCCTGGTGCCCCCCCCCCATTTTTCAGTTTCTTTTCTGTGTTGTTTTTCCCCGTTAGACTGTAAGCAGGGACTGTATTTCTTCTTTTTCTTGTCTCTTATAATTACTTTCCCTACTTCCCCCACTCCAATCCCAGAAACAGTCCTCTCTCTTCTTTGATCCCCTTCTAATTTTTAAAATTTTTAGGCAATTGGGGTTAAGTGACTTGCCCAGGGTCACACAGCTAGTAAGTGTGAAGTGTTTGGTCTGAGGCTGGATTTGAACTCAGGTCCTCCTGACTTCAGGGCCAGTGCTCTATCCACTGTACCACCTAGCTGCCCCCAATCCCCTTCTTTTCCACATGCTCCAAAGAAGACTCTAAGTTATCCAAGGTCTCAACATCTAAGTCATCTGGGGGGCATATTTCTCCACTTCTGTTGATGAACCCTTGACCTCCCAGTTCAACAACCTCCCACACTCCCATGATCTCCATCTTTACCTTACCTCAGACACACTCAAGGAATATCATACCCTTGATCTGACATCATTCATAATTGTTCCAACTTTGTCATCCAGAACTCTGAAATTTCTCTCTGATCACAGCCTCCTTTCCACCAATTTCCCAAGTTGCCTTACACCTCCTAAATTTTTGTTCCTACCATGACTTCTAGGCCTTCTACTGTTCCCTGTTCTCTTGGTTCATCACCCCTACTCTGTTCTTCCTTCCTTTCTTTCATAGTCTTGACCTTGTGTGTATAGCTAGTTCATATTTACATAGGGCTTTAAGCAGTAATGTGCTGCTAAATGTTTAACAATCAGTCCTCAAAAAAAAAGTATGTATAACACACTTTTAGACAATCTACATCATTCTCCATCAATTTCCTAAATCTGGACAATCAACAAAACAATAAATCAAGCTGTGATTTGTAAGGTTTAACTTATCACAATGAAAATTTAACAAGAAGCTTTCACAAGCTGCCTCCGGCATATCCCCAGCTTTAAGATTTACAAAGCATTTTACACATGTAATTGGTATCTGGCCCCTGTGCAGGGTGGCTGAGGTGGTATCTTCACAGGGAGAACCTGGGAAACCTGCTTCTAGGAGAATACTGATGCCACATAGAGGAAGTTCCTTGGAGAGACAGATTGTGGAGTATGTATAGAGTCTGACTCAGACAACTGGTTCCAAGCAGCCAGCCATATGGAGAAGAGGAGTCATTTGACCGGCTGCAGAGGCATTCAAAAAGACCTGTCCAACCAGGTTCAGCTCCTGTCTTTGCCTAAGTATTCTTGGTGGAGCCCTGTGACTGGTGAAGAGAGTGGAGCCTATAACCTTGTGAATTTAGGGGCAGCTAGGTGTTACTGTGGATAGAGTGAGCACTGGGTCTGGAGTTAGGAAGACATGAGTTTAAATTTGGCCTCAGACTTGGGAATAACAGTGCCTCTATCCCACCAGACTGACTCCCAGCCCAGCCTCACCCTCACAGTCATAACTGAGGGGAGAAATCATTGTGGGATGGGCCTCTTCTCCACAATGATTTCTCCCCTCAGTTATGACTTCTTTATCACTACCAGCAACAACTGGTGACCAAGTGCCAGCAACAGGCAGGTAAGCACAAGGGCCCTGAGAGTGGCAGCACCCTAGACCACCATTCTACTTTGAGCTCAGCCCTCACAGCCATCACGTAGGGAAGCAACTACGGTGGAGGAGGGGCCGGGCATCCTCACCAACTGCCAACCATCTGCCACACAAAGGGAAGGCATGCCAACTGAGCTGAAGTAATAGGGCACCCTGAGGGAAAAGGGAAGGGGGAAGGGGGCAAGCATTTATTAAATACCTACTATGTGCCAGACATTGTACACTTTACAAATGTTATCTCATGGCACAGCATGTGCCAGGCATCCAACTTGACCACCATCTCTTCTCAGATCCTGATAGAATAAGCCCAGCATCCTGAGCCTAAGAGCCTTGGGAATAACATTACTTCCAGTCCAGTGTCCTGGGAACCAACCCCTGTGGATATGTAGCCCGGCAACTGCTCCTACAGGTGCTGCAGCCATTGCTAGAGGAGACACAAAAAATTCTCACCACCGAAGGCCTTAGCACAGTCCAATGGTTCAACATCAGAAGCCATTAGAATTTTATTGGTGGAATTGACGTGAAAGAAGAGGCAGTGCTTTGCAAATAGTCAACCTTAGTAAATGGTTTATTCATTCATTCTTCTATGAAGAGCTTACTAGTACCAGGCATTCCTGCTAAGACTGGAAATACAAATACGGCTGTAAAAAAGACAGTTCTTATCCTCAAGGAGTTTACATTCCATCTGGGGAAGATAAAACAAAAAGGAAAAAGAAAAGGGTAGGATAGGGTGGGGAGGAGGTACTCTTAGGGGAAGGGGTGGAGTTGTAAAACAGAAAGCCCAGAGAACTAGGTTGAATCAACCAACCAATGCAAAATGTAATTGAGGTGTAAACATGTCCTCTATCGTTAGAAAAGTTGTGAAAGCTCTTTGAGACCTTAGATAAGGATTTGGGGGGAGGGCACGGCGCGGCAGTCCCAGGCTTTGAGATCTAGCATTCTAGGTAGATGTCACCATGGAAACCACTTGTTTATGGGATTAGCTAAAAATACAAAATGGTCCTAGATTTAGAGCTGGAAGGGGCACTAGACAGCGTCTAGTACAACCCTTTCATTTGATAGATGAGGCCCAGATAGGCTGAGGGGCTTGCTTACATACAGGGATGCTCAAGTTCTCAAAGGTAGGAAATGACAGGACTGGAATTTTACCTCAGGTTTTCAGACTCCAAAGTGAGCACTCTGTCCTCTGCTCCAAGCTGCCTCAGGTGTGTGCAGCCACCTTCTACTTCTGCAGCGGACAGCGAAGGATTGGCAGAAAGGGACAGACTATCAAAAACATAATCTCACTTTATACTTTACACTTTAAAGAGGAGATCTTTACCCAGTGACCAATGAATTGATGGCATCTTGGAGAAATGGCCCCTCTCATCCCATCCCATCCCATCCATCCATCCCAGCAGTAGCCCTCCCCGCCTCTGCCCCAGGCCATCTTGCTATCTGCCTGTCAGGTAGCTAAATACTTCCCATCTCCTGGTTCCACCTCTTGCTCTCGGAATGAGAATCAAATCAGTACTTCCATTGCTCCTGGAAAGGGCATATCAACTGACTGCCTATATATGAACCCATCATCTCCGTGACTTCTCAGATCTCTTTGGGACTCTATGACTCACCATCTCTGTGACTCTCTAATCAAGAACCAACTCCTGTTGATTTTACCTCCAAAATATTTTCTGTATCCTTTCCCCTCTCTTGCCAGTTCCCTAGTACATGACCTGCCTGAACCATTGCCCTCCCCCTCTCTAGGGGTTTCATGGCCAGGCTAAACCAAACTAAATGCCAATTCCTAAATCTGTTATGCACTTTCCCACCCCTGTGCCTTTGCTTAAGCTGTTTCCTATACCTGTAATGCTCTCTGACACTCCTCTCACCTGATGAGGCAACCAAGGCTTAGAAAACTTAAGGTAAGTCTGATCTCATAGGTATCATTGAGACTCCTTGGAATGAGTCACATGGCTGAAAGGGGAGATATCTGTCTATCTATATACCTCTAAAGTACACACACACACACACACACACACACACACTCATAAATATATGTATGTATGTATGTGTGTATGTGTGATGGATGAGATACATGACCAAAATGGGAAATCTATCTATTTATCTCTCTACCAGGTGGATGGATATATAGATAGAGCTCCACTTTTAGTCATAATATTTACACAAGATATATATATATATATATATATTATATATGTGTGTGTATAAATATATATAAATAAACACATATAAATATATACACACATGTTCTTTAAGGTATATATATGTGTGTGTATGTGTGTGTATAAATATGTGTATATATATGTGTGTGTGTGTGTGTGTGTATGTATACACACATCTTATTCAAAAGGACCAAGATAGGCAGTGGAGGTGGTCACAGTGGTGCCAGGAAGAAGATATATTAAGAGAGGACCAGAGCACACAAGCTACATATACATTACCTTAGTTGATCCTCACAACAATCCTGTAAGGTAGAAGGTATTATCATCTACATTTTACAGATGAGGAAACCGAGTCTCAGAAGAGTAAGTGATTTACCCACAGATATATTAAGAAGATACTGATATTTCTCCACTTCAAAAACTCTTTTGGCCTCCATTTTCACTCTTCTTCAGACTCATACAGATGGTCATCCCCTTAATATTATCCATAAGTTATCCACCACCACTACTCAGAACTCTGATATTCCTTTCTCTGATGACAACCTCCTACCCTTCAGTTTCTCCTTTTGCCTCCCTCTCCTAACCCCATTCTTTATCCTCACCAAGACCTTTAGTCTCTACCTGTCCCTTTTCTCCTTGTGCTTTGGAACCAGGGTAGAAGTTGTATGTTTAAAGAGAGAAGGATACAGATATGAGAAACTCAATAGATACACCTAGGCAACTGATTTGATTTGGAGGGATGAGGTAGAGGGAACAGTGGAGGGTAACTTCAAGGTGGTAAACCTGTGTGACCAGAATGATAGTGATGGATGAATCAACAGAAATGGAGAGATTTTGAAGAGGAAATAATGATGATTTCTGTTTTGGATATGTTGGATTTGAAACGGCTATGAGAAATATAGGTGGGGATGTTCAGCGTGCAGATAATAAAACTGCATTGCTCAGGAGAGAGATTGGGGCCTGGATATATAGGAAAGGTCATTCTCAGAATGTTTTCATAAAAATAAAAAAGTAGGCATACTTTACAGTTACTGATCTCTTGTTTACTTTTTTTTTCTTTTTGGTATGATAATATCACCTGGTTTTCTTTTTAGCAGTTAGTGGTAATTCTCAGAGTTAGTCCACTAGCCCATTTATTTGGGAGAGGCACAGAAGATTGATGATGAGCTGAGATTGAATAGGAAGAAGATAGTGGACTAGATTGCATTTGGGAAATCTCATGGTACTTTTCAAAAATCCCATGCTTTCCCTGACAGGAAAGCTCATCTTTTTAACATAAGTGGTGATAAGCAGGCTGAATTTTATCACCAAAGATTATTTGCTCATGAGAATTAACACCCATGAAATGTTGAAAGTCTAGGGCAAAGCCTCTAGACTTCTGGGTAGATCCTTTGTGAAGGGCCTGTGGAAAGGCATGGACAAGAATCCCAAAAGATGAGACTGCATGAATGGGTTTCTATCTACACTGATGGAGGGAATGCCTAGATGGAGCGCTTGACAAAATCACTTAAGTATTGTGGTACAACTATTTTATAGGGCACCAAGGAGGAGGGTCACTAACAAGCAAACCTGCTGATCTATCCAAAAGTCTGCTATTTCAGTAAATGCTTTTGCTGAGTCTTGCTCTCTGCCTGACCTGAGTAAAGGTTAACATATTGATGAGTTATAGTCTGGATATATAGTATGGATCCACAGAATACCTTGAACCTGGGATAGTCATCTTCTAGGAGAACCAACTTGTGAGTCAGAATTGGAGAAGTTATACCACATATATATATATGTAATGAATAATAATAGCTTTTATGTAGTATGGTCCAGGCACTGTATTAAGTGCTTTATAATTATCATTTCATTTGATCCTCACAACAACCCTAGAAGGTAAGTGCTATTATAATCTTCATTTTACAGAAAGGGAAACTGAGGCAAATAAAAATTAAATGTCTTATCCAGGGTCATGTGGCTAGTAAGTGTCTAAAGATGGATTTGAACTCAGGTCTTCCTGACTGTAGGCCTAGCACTCTATCCACTGTATCACCTAGTTGCCCCCCAATATCTATAAACCCCATCTAATCCAATAAACATTTATTAAGGAACTACTATGTGCCAGGCATTGTTCTAAGTGCTGGGGATACAATTAATAAAAAGAAAGACAGTTTCTGCCCTCAAGGAACTTACAATCTAAATTAGGAGACAGCACACAAAAGGGGGCAGGAAAGCAGGGATTGGGAGAGAGGGACATGAGACATCGGGGGGCAGAGGCATTTTGTTGCATTGGGTTGAAATCAGACTGAGCAGCAGATGCAAAGTGGAGTGAGTTGAGAGTCCAGTTTCTGCCCTCTACAAAGTAAGGCATTGGGAAAAATTTGATACTCCACCCTCCAATCAGAGTGGAGAGGAAGCTGAGGGAGGTGGTGTCAATCAAGGCCTGAGTTAGCAGCATGGTCGTGAGTTTAGAAGTGATGAGCTTATTTTATGTGGGGCATCTTGTTCTATGGAGTTGAAATCCGGCAGGGCAGCAGCAGATGCAAAGTGGAGAAAAGTGCTC
Organism: Vombatus ursinus; assembly: GCF_900497805.2. NCBI lineage: Eukaryota > Metazoa > Chordata > Mammalia > Diprotodontia > Vombatidae > Vombatus > Vombatus ursinus. Next base: position 7,600,964 of record NW_020948951.1, on the reverse strand, counting down.
CATAAGGGCAAGAACCAGGAGGAAGAGGTAGCATTTTGTATTGCAGAGAATACAGAGGAGAACTGGATTTAAGTCACACCTGTACTTAGAAGAATAAGAACATTTCCCTTATTGATAAATGGTAAAAGGATATGAATGTGCAGTTTTCTAAGGAAGAAATCCAAGCTATCAATAGCCATATTAAAAATGTTCCAACTCATTAATTGGAAAAATGAAAATTATAACACCTCAGAGTTTCCATCGCATACCCATCAGATTGGCAAAGTTGACAAAAGGGGAAAGTGACAAATGTTGGAAGAGCTGGGGTAAAACTGGCCCACTAATGCACTGTTGGTAAAGCTATGAATTGGTCTGGCCATGCTGGAAAACAATGTGGAATTCTACCCCAAAAGTTTCTTAACTGTGAATAGCCTTTGATCTGGTAATGCCACTAGTCCTGTGCTCCAAGAGATCAAAGAAAGAGAGAAAGGATCCATACAGACAGAAGTACTAGAAGCTCTTTTTGTGGTGTCAAAGAACTGGAAACTAAAGGGATAACCATCAATTGAGAAATGGCTGAACAAATTATGGTATATGAATATAATGATTAAGGGGATGGTTTCAGAGAAACCTGTGAAGGCTTGTATGAACTGTTGCAGAATGAAACGAGCAGAATCAAGAGAAAATTTTATCCAATAACAGTATTGCAGAAATAAACAACTTTGAAAGATTTAAGAACTCTGATCAATTCAATGCCAAACCACAATTCTATTGAACTGATAAAAAACATGTTACCCACAACCTGAAAGTGAGGTGATGGACTCCAGGTGCAGATTGAGACATTTTTTTGGACATGGCTGATATGGAAATTTATTTTGCTTAACTATGCATATTTGTTACAAGTATTCTCTCTCTCTCTCTCTCTCTCTCTCTCTCTCTCTCTCTCTCTATTTTTGTTATTTGACAAAAAAAGTTTAAAAAAAAATCTTGCCTCTATACCTAAAACCTGGGCGACAGGGCAAGTTTCTGAACTTTTTCTGAATCTCACGTCTCATCTATAAAGTAAGGATGATAATACCTGCACTGTCTATCTGACAAGGCTCTTTGGGAAGATCAAATGAAAGAGGGAAAAAGGAGGTACAAAATCTAATAGAAGAAAACAACTCGTTAAAAATTAGAATGGGGCAAGTGGAAGCTAATGACTCTATGAGAGAGTGAGAATCAGTCAAACAGAAACAAAAGAATGAAAATATACAAATACATTGGTAAAACAACTGACTCGGAAAATAGATCCAGGAAAGACAATTTAAAAATAATTGGTCTACCTGAAAACCATGATGAAAAAGAAAGCCTGGACAACATCTTTCAGGAAATCATCAAAGAAAACTGCTCTGAGGTTCTGGGACCAGAGGGTAAATTAGTCATTGAAAGAATCCACTGATCACCTCCTGAAAGAGATCCCAAATTGAAAATGCCAAGGAATATAGTAGCTAAATTCCAAAACTACCAGATCAAAGAGAATATACTGCGAGCAGCAGGAAAGAAACAATTTGAATATCATGGAACCACAAGTAAGGATTATGCAGGACCTTGCAGCTTCTACATTAAAAGATTGGAAGGCATGGAATACAATATTGCATAAGGCAAAGGAGCTTGGATTATAACCAAGGATCAACTACCCAGAGAAACTGAGCATAATCTTTCAGGGGAGGAGATGGACATTCAACAAAATAGGGGAGTTGTAAACCTTCCTGATGAAAAGACAACAGAAAATTTGACCTTCAAATACCAGACTCAAGAGAAGCATAAAAAGGTAAACAGAAAAGAAAAAAACCCCAACATATTATTTTTTTTTAATTGTTAGGCAATTGGGGTTAAGTGACTTGCCCAGGGTCACACAAGCTAGTGAGTATAAGTGTTTGGTCTGAGGTCAGATTTGAACTCAGGTCCTCCTGGCTTCAGGGCCGGTACTCTATCCACTGCACCACTTAGCTGCCCCCAAAACAATATATTATTAATAAGGGCAAACTATTTACATCCCTACAGTGAAAGATGAGACTTGTAACTCATAAGAATTGTAATGTCATTATGACATTTAAAAGGGGGTATACTTAGAGGGTGTGGGTTTAAGTTGATTTCAGGATGTGATGGTAAAAAATCTAATTAAGTGGTGAAAAGGTATTGTACTGGGAGAAGAAGACAGGAGGAGGCAGATAAGGATTAATTACATCACATGAAAAGGCACAAAAACCAAATACTGTAGAGGGAAAGAAGGGAGGGAGATGAGCATTGTTTGAACCTTACTCTCATCACATTTGGTGCAAAGAGGGAATAACATAATCAGTTAGGTATAGAAATCTAACTTACTCTACAGGAAGTAGAAAGGGTAAAGGGAAAAGAAAAGGGAGGGGGCTAATAGAAGGGAGGGCAGACTGAGGGAGGCAGTGGGCAAAAGCAAAACTCTACTGAGGAGGAAAAGGGAAAAAGAAGAGAAAAAATAAATGGGGGGAGGGAATAGGATGGAGAGGAAGATACAGATAGTAATCATAACTGTGAATGTGAATGGGATGAACTCTCCCACAAAACAGAAAATGATAACAGAGTGGATTAAGAACCACAAACCTACAATATGTTGTCTACAGGAAAAATATTTGATGCAGAGGGGCACATACAGAGTAAAGGCAAAAGCCTGGAGCAGAATATATTATGCTTCAGCTGAAGTAAAAAAAGCAGGGGTAGCAATCCTGATCTTAGATAAAGCAAAAGCAAAAATAGATCTAATTAAAAGAGATAAGGAAGGAAACTACATCCTGCTGAAAGGTACCATAGATAATGAAGTAATATCATTACTAAACATACATGCACCAAGTGGTATAGCAGCCAAATTCTTAAAGGAGAAGCTAAGGGAGATACAGGAAGAAATAGACAGCAAAACTATACTAATGGGGGACCTCAACCTCCCCCTCTCTGAGCTAGATAAATCTAACCACAAAATAAACAAGAAAGAAGTTAAGGAGATCAATAGAATCTTAGAAAAGTTAAATATGGTTGACCTCTGGAGAAAACTGAATGGGGACAGAAAGGAATATACCTTTTTCTCAGCAGTACATGGCACCTACACAAAAATTGACCATATAACTAGGGCATAAAAACCTCACAATCCAATGCAGAAAGGCAGAAATGTTAAATGCATCCTTTTCAGATCATGATGCAATAAAAATTACATGTAATAAAGGGCCATAGAAAGATAGACTAAAAAGTAATTGGAAACTAAACAATCTAGTCCTAAAGAATGAGTAGATCGAACAACAAATCCTAGAAACGATCAATAACATCATCCAAGAAAATGACAATAATGAGGCAACATATCAAAACTTATGAGATGCATCGAAAGTGGTCCTTAAGGGAAGTTTTATATCTCTAAATGCTTATATGAATAAAATAGAGAAAGAAGAGATCAATGTATTGGGCATGCAACTAAAAAAGCTAGAAAAAGAACAAATTGAAAATCCCCAATTAAATACCAAATTAGAAATTCTGAAAACCAAAGGAGAGATTAATAAAATTGAAATTAAGAAAACTATTGAACTAATAAATAAAACTAAGTGCTAGTTTTATAGGGAAAAAAGCAATAAAATAGATAAATCTTTGGTTAATTTGATTTAAAAAAGGAAAGAAGAAAACCAAATTACCAGCATCAAAAATGAAAAGGATGAATTTGATGGGGTGTTTGGGTGCCTGTGCTTGGACCCCAATTTCTCCCTAGCCTCAGAAATACTATTCCTGACAGTTTCCCTCCAGTCCAAGACCCTATCTCTGGAAATAACTCATGAGTGGGCCTAGTGAGGCAAACTATCTCTCTCTGTTACAAGAACAAGCTGACCTCTGTAGAATTTCCCTTGTACTATCTCGTATCAACAAAACTATCAAGTACTGATGATGCCCACAGTTACCTTATACAATCCAGAGGTCAATTTATAGATGTCAACTACTGAAACTATCTCATTACAGACATAACAGACCAAAAAGATACCTTTAGGAACCCTCTCCCCACCCCACCCCTGTTTGCAGTAGTGAATGATGCCAATGAACAAGGTTGAATGTTATCACCTAATTAGCATACTTGCCACATAATTCACTACTTTTCCTATATAAGCTTTAGCATCATTCCTGTTAGGTTGCAAGTTCTCTAAGGAGCTGTGCACACCATGGCAGAATTCCTTGAGGACCACTGCCCGCTGTATTGCATAACAATAAATCTTTGCCACCTTGACTCAGAGAAGGCTTGAGTCTGTGAATTCATTCCAGATGACCCCATCCTATACTCTTGTCCTTGAGGGGTCTATATCTCTCAGATTTCAACAATAGTATTTTATTTTTTTTCCAGCTATATGTAAAAATAGTTTTCAATATTCATTTTGGTAAGATTTTGAATCCCAAATTTTTCTCTCTCCCTCCCTTCCCTCCCCCCACCCCAAGACAGCAAGCAATCTGATATAGGTTATACATATACAATCATGTTAAACATATTTTCACATCAGTCATAGTTTGAAAAAAGAATCAGAACAAAAGAGAAAAATCACAAGAAAAAAAATGAAAATAGTATGCTTCAATCTGCATTCAGGCTCTATAGTTCTTTCTCTGGATGTGGATAGCATTTTCCATTACAAGTCTTTTGGAATCATCTTGGATCATTGTATTGCTGAGAAGAGCTAAGTCTTTCTTTCATAGTTGATCATTGCACAATGTTGCTATTACTATGGACAATGTTCTCCTGGTTCTGCTCACTTCACTCTGCATCAGTTCACGTAAGTCCAGATTTTTCTGAAATCTGCCTGCTCATCATTTCTTTTTTTTCTATTTATTTATTTTTATGATTAATTTATTTATTTTTAGTTTTCAACATTCACTTCCATAAGATTTTTTTTTTTTTTGGTTAGGCAATGGGGTTAAGTGATTTGCCCATGGTCACACAGCTAGTAAGTATTATGTGTCTGAGGACGAATTTGAACTCAGGTGCTCCTGAATCCAGGGCCAGTGCTCTATCCACTGTGCCACCTAGCTGCCCCGAAATGACTTTATGTGTTTTAGAGAGATCACAGAGCGCTTGTAGACATTCTCTAACTGATTCTGGTTCTTTTTTTTTTTAGGCAATTGGGGTTAAATGACTTGTCCAGGGTCACACAGCTAGAAAGTGTCAAGTGTTTGGTCTGAGGCCAGATTTTAACCCGGGTCCTCCTGACTTCAGAGGCAGTGCTCTATCCACTGCGCCACCTAACTGCCCCTCCATAAGATTATGAGTTTTAAATTTTCTCCTGCTCCCTCTCCTCCCTCCTCCCCAAGACGGTGTGCAATCTGATATAGGCTCTACTTATACATTCATATTAAGCATATTTTCACATTAGTCATGATGTAAAGAATTAGAACTAATAGGAGGAACCAGGAGAAAGAAGAAACAAAACAAAATAATAAAAGAAAAGGAGAACAAATGCTATGCTTCCATTTGCATCCAGATTCCAAAGTCCTTTCTCTGGATGTGGATAGCATTTTCCATCATGAGTCTTTTGGAGTTGTCTTAGACCCTTGTATTGTTGAGAAAAGCTAAGTCTATCAAAGTCAGTCATCCCATAATGTAGCTGTTGCTATGTACAATATTCTCCTGGTTCTGTTCATTTCAGTCAGCATCAGACCATACAAGTCTTTCCAGGTTTTTCTGAAGTCTACCTGCTCATCATTTCTTATAGCACAATAATATTCCATTACATTCATATACCACAACTTGTTCAGCCATTCTTCAATTGATGGACATCCCCTCAATTTCCAATTCTTTGACACCACAAAAAGAGCTGCTATAAATATTTTTGTACATGTGGGTTCTTTTCCCTTTATGATTTCTTTGGGATACAGTGGGTCATTATTTTTTAACTTAAATTGTTTGATCTTATTTTTATTAATAACTTTTGGTTTTATATCACCTTAATTTCCAAATATATTCTTACTGCCTTTCCTGCCCAGTAAGCCATCCCTTGTAATAAAGATTTAAAAAGAAAGGGGGGGGGGGGAAGCAGTCCAGCAAAAACCAAGAACACATCAGTACTGTGTGTATCGTATAAATCAGGGGTGGGAAACCTTTTCATGTTGGAAGGCCACATCAATATTTAGCTGTGATAAAATAAGGCCTCATTCAAGAAACTTCAATTAGGTATACTTAAAAATGTACCTTATTTTGTAAAAATCTAACTACTAGATTAATAATTTCAATTATTAATATTTCAAAAAATGAAAACTATTTGTTTATTTTAAAGTTAACTAAACTTTTGATGATGTTGTGTCTGCTTTTTGTTGGAAAGCATTTGAATATTTGATTGCAGCATGGAGGTATCAGTCATTTGTGACCTTAAGGGTGTCTTGATTTGGGTTAGGTAAGAGAATGTAGATTCACAGCAATAAGCAGTTGAAAAGCAAGAAAGCATTTTTTGGGCATGTTGCTGAAGGCATAAGTATTCTACTGCATTTTCCCATTTTTCAATTGGATCTTTCTTAGCACCAAATAGTGACTTCAAGATGTCGTCTACTGAGAACTCAATCTGTAGTTCTTTTTTTTTTTTTAATTTTTAAAATTTTTTTTCTCATCTGTAGTTCTTTAGATGCCTTAGTGATATCAACTAGGTGAGGCTGAAATGCTAATTTGAGTGTGATGTCATGATTCTCAAAGTCATTTCATTGTATTCTCCAACTAATTAGTCTGTAACAGCTGTGTATTCTTCAAATGATTCGCATATATCATCCTGCTCATCAATAACCTTTGTTAACTGGGGAAAATGTTCATCTGAAATTTCCTTTTGAAGAAGTGTTTTGAAAAAAGAGAGCTTTTTTTGAAATGCTTGAATTTTTTTTTTTTGCCAAATATTATATATAGACTTAGTTTTACCTTGCAATGAAATATTCAGGTTGTTTTGATCTGACATAATATCACACAGAAACGCAGCATTTCTATACAAATCTTTTTTCAATAATTCACATTGCTGATTCTGTTCTTTACAAAATTTAACTATCTGTTCTCACAAAGATAAAATGTTGGCTAACACCAGTCCCTGGGATAGCCAATGCACTTTTGAATGATACAGCAAATCCACACTGAATACCTCATTGTTCAACTTCAGCATGTTATGAACACTGTGTTGTATTTGCATGAATATAGTTAACAATACTTATAACTTGTTGCAAAGTGTCACTTAAAATAGTAGCTTTAGCACAGAGATTTTTGCTGATGAAAAGAAATGACAGCATCTGGATCTGTTAATACTTATTTATCTGTGCAAAAAACCCTTCATGTTTTCCTGTCATGGAAGGTGCACTGTCTGTATATACACTCACTAAATTTACCAAATTCAGTCCAACTTCATGACATTTATCTTGAAAGTTGTTGAAAATATCTATTCCCCATGTTCTGTTTACAAGAGTGCCCGAAAAACTCTTTGTAGCAAAGAAAATCTTATGACCTAATGAAGTATAAAACCTGTGCCAAGTCAGTGGTATGAGTCGACTCATCCAAAACAATTGAATAATATACATTTTCCTTTTGAAGTATTGAATGAAATTGTTCTATTAAGTTGAAGGCTAATTCATGCTGCAGATCAGTTATGGTTCTCTTTGAAAGAGGCAGTTGTTTGTACTTTGAAACATTATCAGGGTCTAAGCATCCTACAACTTTGACAATGCATTCTTTTACAATTTCTATATCACTGAATGGCTTCCCTTTTGTTCCTGAGTATATAAGCTACTTTATAAGTTGCTTCAGTAGCATTATTTCCAGGTCTTATTGCTGTTTTAAAGAATTGTCTTTACTTTTGCTTTTCATCTTTTAATTTCTACAATACAACTTTTCATTCTCCCTCTAATTTAAAATATTTGTGGCCCTTATGAGTGTTATAATGCTGATGAGCATTGAATTTCTTTAATGTTGATATTGCACTATTGCAAGCCAAGCAAATCATCTTATCTTTAGCAGAAACAAGATACTATTGCAATTCCCAATCCTCATTAAAAAATCAGTTTTCTTCCTTCAGCATTCTCTTGGTCTTCTTTGACATGATGGGCTGTTAAGCAGACAGAATTAAAACATACTGTCGAGCTGTGCAACTATTCACAAATTCCACTTGAAACAGAAACACAGTGCACTGTTGTCAAAAGCTGATAACAGACGGGCATTTTCGACCCCCATAAACTCTTGCCAACTAGCGTTGTGGCTAGTTGTAGCGTTGTAGGTGGTAGTGGTGCCAATCATGTGGGGAAAGTTACAACTAAATAATAAGCATAGCAGTCATCAATTTAGCTCTTATAGCCTACCAATGTTCTAATTGTGCTGGTCAATCTGGGAGGATTATTTCATTGAAACTTATTTTATTCTTTGGTATCTTGCATAGGTTCATTTTTAAAATAAAATAAAAATATGAAAGATGAACAAAAATGTATTAATAAAAATAAAAGGATTTGTTCTGTAAAATTTGGATTCAGTCAAAAGGCCACATTTTAGGACCCAGAAGCCCACATGTGGCCTTAAGGCTGCAGGTTCCCCACCCCTGGTATAAATAATAGTCTATATCCCTTGGCGTCCACCTGTTCCAAAGGGAAAGGAAGATATATGTTGAGTTTTTTTTTTTAATTTTCAAGGGCCAAAATTCTTAGTCATTATAAATATGCAGTGTTTGGTTTCCTTTTTTTATTTGTTCTTTCCATTTATACTGTTGTAGTCATTAAGCCTATTTTTTCACTGTATCAGTTTATATGAGTCTTCTTATACTTCTCTGAATCCTTCATATTTGCTGTTTCTTTTGGTGAAATAATATCCCATTACATTCATGTACCACAATTTGCTTAACCATTTCCAAATTAATAAGCATCAACTTTGTTTCCAATTCTTTGTTACTACTAAAGTGCTGTTATGAATGGGACCTCTCTGCCTGTCTTTAGTCTCCTTGGGATATATGACTAGCAATGGGACCTCTGGGTCAAAGAGTATGGCCACTTCTTTTTAGTGTTATTCCAAATTGCTTTCCAAATTGGTCAGAGCAATTCAGTTTCATCAATAGTGTAATAGTATGCTTTTCTTCCCATAGCCCTTCCAACATATACTATTTCCATCTTTTGTCATTTTTGTCAATTTGGAATATGTCTCATTTTGATTCTTAATTCTCTTATTATTAGTGATTTGGAGTAATCTTTCACATGGTTGTTAATCATTTATAATTCTTCTTTTGAGAACTGTTTGCTTTTATTCTTTAACTGCTATGCTATTGAATTTTTAAACATTTCTATTATATACATATTGATCATTGATAGAAAAATAAACAAAATAAGGAATCAGATCTACATAAAACTTTTAGTTTTAACAAAGTAGACCTAAACAAATTAATACACAATCATTCATTCTGTGCCCTCTTCCAAGTCCACTGGAAGTTTTACTACCTTTGGCTTTATTGTATTTTTAGAAATTAGTTATAGTCAATGTGTATATAGTCAGAGTGACAGCTAGCCAATTTTGGCACCCAGGGCAAGAAGTGGCATAAAAAAGTCCCCTCAAACAACAAAAATAAAAATAACTGACATGTATATAACACTTTAAATTTCACAATGTACTTTACACTATCACTTGTGAATTTCAACAACAATCTTGTGAACATTATAGATAATATTAACTTTATATTATAGATGAGGACACAGGCTAAGTACTTATTCATAGCATGCAGCTAGTTGGTACAGTAGATAGAGCACTGGGCCTGGAGTCAGCAAGACCTGAGTTCAAATCTAATTTTAGACACTTATTAGCAGGGTGAATCTGTCACTAACTCTATAGTTTCCCCATCTGTAAAATGGGAGTAAAAAGAGTGCCTACCTCCCCCGAAAGGGAGGTACTACAAATAAGACAAATGGAATATTTGTAAAGCAGTGCTATATAAATTTTTGGCTATTATCATTTTCAATAGGAGTCAAGATTTGAACATAGGGTGTCCTAATTCCACTAAAGCACATTAATATGTTAAAAAAAAAAGCTGCAGCTGGTAAGGCTATTGTCTATGGGAGGAGCAGCAAAGCCTAAACCTTCACCTGGAATATGGCTATGGTGATGGGGCAAAGGAAGTTGGTAACTATTAACCTGAAAAGCTTCCTATTTTGTCTTATTCTTGCTAACTTGTTACTAAGCTTGTTTCTAGCCAGTGACATAGTACAAGTGAATGAAAATAAATAAGTGAATGAATGGATGAATGAAGCAAGACAAGTCCTTGCTCTCAAAGAGCACATATTCTAATGGGAGGAGACAAAACGTATGTACGGTTTAGCTATGTCAGATGGTAAAATCCTGTGGTCCTTAGGGTGCAAAGCACATTGTAATGTTTCTTCTTTAATGTCTTTTCCACTGATGAAAATCATATACATTTCTTATGCTGAATCATGTGACAGTGTCAGGGACTTTGATGGTGAAAACTTTCTTTTCTGAATCCTCAGTAACTTGGGCTGTAGCTACTACCTGAAGGAGTGGTTGCTAGGCTGCATTCCCATAGGTGCTGATTGCAAGGATGATGGCTGAGGGTACAGGGCTGGAAGCATCTCTATACCCTAGGTTTGGTTTTTTTTTTTTAAGACAAAAGAAGTTTATCGGTACCCCAAGGCATCAAACAGTTGGAGTAGGGCTGGCCCTATTCCCCAGGTTCTTGGGTTCAGGGCCCTGGGCCTTTTCGACAGGATAGAAGAGATAGTGGTTAAGATGTCTGCCACATGCTGCTACCTCATCTTTCTTGCTCAGGTGGCCTTGTTTTCACAGCTAGGCTGATTTGCCTGCCCTCCGTGCTGTCAATATCCTCTGTCCTCATTACATCTCTATATATGGCCCTGGTTCTACTGATAATTGCTTTGCATGATTTCAAAGAGATAGTTTCTTTTTTTCTCTTATATTCTTTATAGCTATCATTTATAATGTATCATTGACCTGTTGAACTCAAGTTCAGAACTTATATTTATCCCTGAGATTTCATCTTGTTTGATTTAATCTATTATTCTTCTGCTCAGTTCTTTCTTCATTTCAATTTTGTTATCCAATGTGTTATATAATACATTCTAACACACACTCTAACATATATATTACATAATACACTGTAATATATGTAGTACATAATACACATAACATATAATTATAATACTTTGTAACATATTATGTAACACATTGTAACATACAGTATAACATATATTGTAATATATTGCACAATATATTGTGACATATTCTGATACATTGTAATATAATACATTGTGTTTTATCTAATACATTGCAACACACATGGAATTTTATCTAATACATTGTAACAGACATTGTATTTTATCTAATACATTGTAATATATTGTATTTTATCTGAAACATTGTGACATACATTACTATATGTATTATTTAATACATAGTAATCCAAAATATGTCCTTTGCAGATGTGCAGATTTGATAAGCAGGTCATTTCATTATGCCCATTCCTGTCACTGGTCAACATTCAACTAACACATACATATAACAGATACAATATCATTTGTTAGCCCCATACTGTACCATTCTAAAGATCTACTGGCATGTACCAAGGACAGCAGCCTTAGAATTATCATGTATTGGAAAAAGACCTGGTCTGGGATTCAGGAGAACTAAATTTTAGTTCAAAATCTGCTATAATTGGGTGACCTGGAATGAATAATTTTGCCCTCTCTGTGCCTCAGTTTCCCCAGTTGTAAAACAAGGGAGTTGGATTTGATATCATATGTCCCTTCTGGCTGCTATAACTATAAACTTTTTCTGGTATTGTGCTCAGATCTATGCTAGGTGTTGTGGCAGTTACAGATTATAAGACATGGTCCCTATCAAGAAACTTATTTAGGTGGGGAGATAAATTAAAAACAAAACAAAACAAAACCAAACAACAGGCAGCTAGGTGGCAGTGGACAGAACAATGGACCTGGAGACAGGAAGAGCTGAATTAAAATTCTGCTTTTAGATACTAGCTGCATGACCCTGAGCATGTCACTTAACCTATTTGCCTCAGTTTCCTCATCTGTAAAATGAGGATAATAAAAGCATTTACCTCCCAGGGTTATAATGAGGAGCAAATGAGGCAATATTTATAAAGCAGAACCTTAAGATGCTATCTAAATTCTAGCTATTATTATAGGGTGTATGTGGGTGTGTGTGTGTGTTAAATCATAGCATTATAAGGGGATCCTCTGAAAGCTGATACTGTGTGACCTTGAACTTGTACCTTCCCCTCTCTTGCCTCATTGCTCTTCCTCTCACAACACCTACAGAGTTTTCACTGACTGTTCCCCATTAAATCACCTCCCAATTTATCCTGTATATAGCTTGTTTGTACGTAGTTGTTCACATGTTGTCTCTCCCCATTATACAGGAAGCTTCTTGGGAGAAGGACTCTTTTCTATTTGTGTCTTTCTTAGTAGGTACTTAATACTAGCTGACTGAGTCTAGGAGTTAGCTTTTCATTTTTACTAGCTTTCCCTCATCCCTGGAAATCTCTCCCTCCTCATCTCTGCCGTCTAGTTTCCCTGGCTTCCTTCAGCTAAAATTTGACCTTCTGTAAGAAGCCTTTCCTGATGCCCCTTAATGTTAGTGCCTTCTCTCTGAGATTACCCTCAATTTATACTGTCTATATTTGTTTGTCCAGAGGCAATTGCAAGTAGCCTCCCTCGATGGATAAGTAAGCTCTTTTCCGGGCACACAGTAATCGCTTAATAAATGCTTGTTGCCTAGCGTTAGCTTCCCCATCTATAAGATGAGGCTAGTGGGCTAGAAGGGAAGGTTCTCATTCACAGCCAACCACTTATTAGTTATACTTTTTAAAACGCCTTTTCTTTGCAACAGCACTTTGGGGGTAGATTGTGGAAGGACTGCCGCCTCTTGGCTAACAAGGACAGCAGAGGCTCGTCGGGAACCGATGCAGCCGGCTCTCCGCAAGCTCCCTGCAGGCTGGAGGGGGCCCGGGAAAGTGGGACTAGATCGGAGCGTGGCCAGAGGAGAGCAGGCTTAGGCGCCCCTGGCTCGCCGTCCCCAGCGGGGCCGGCGGAACAAAAGGCTCTCCCTAGCCGCGGCCCCGCCCCTTCGCCGCCGGGTTTCCTCCCCCTCCTCCTCCTCCACCTCCACTTTCCTAGGACTGAGTTAAAGGGTGAGTCTCCAAGGAAGCGCTCCCTCCAGTCGGCCGTCTCCCCGGCCTTCCCCCGCCCCTTCCTCTGCTCCCTCCCTCCTCCCCCATTCCCTCGTGGGTTTGCGCCGAGCCAAACAACCTCCGGGCACTCAGCGGCATCTCCCACTAAGTGACAACAAAGGCCACGAACGACCCAGACGCCCGGGGCCGCAGTCTCCGCGGCTTCTTCCCCGATTCCCTGGCTTCTTGCCAGGCAGTAGTAGCATCGGCAGCGTCGGGCGGCCGCCCGGCGTTATAGATACCATACCGCGCCGCGCCGCGCAGCGCCGCGCCGCCCCGCCTCGGGAGCTGCTCTCCTCCCCGAGCAGCGCTCCCCCGCCCACCCCGAATGTGGCCGGCGGGGGCTCGGCTGCAGTGCGGTGCTGCACGCACCCAGCCGAGCCCTGGCACCTTCTCGGCCTCGCTGGCCCAGGACGGCCCCACATACATTGTCCCCTTGCCGTACCCCAGCCACCTACCCCCTCCCTCACTGGGGTCCGGCTCAGTACCCCACCTCGCAGGCTCTGGTGCTCCTTTAAGAAACCCAGCCGGGACCGGAGGAAGGTGAGTGGGCGGGGCCCGGAGAGGACTCCGGCTGAGGTGATTGGCTGGAGGGAGGGGCGGAGTTCCAGACGCCAGCGCGGCCCAAGGAAGAAAGGGCTAAGGATGGCGTGGGGGGGGGGGGGCCGGGGCGGCGGGTGTTGATTGGTTACCGCGACCGCGAGCGGCGGGTAGTCACGTGACGCGACGACTGGGGCTCCCGGCGCGGGGGACGCTGGTGGCCAAGATGGCGGCGGAGCTGGTGGAGGCCAAAGTAAGTGAGCGAGAGGCTGGGGGGGGCGGGGGCGGGACGCGGGACTGCCCGGAGGCAGGCTCGAAAGGGATCCTGGTTGGGGGGAAGCGGAGGCGGCCGGGCCTCGGTCTTAGACTTTTATTGGGCCTCCTCCGCCCCCCGACTCTGGGCGCCGGGGCGGTGGCCTGCCTAGGCCGTCCTGCCGTATTGGAGCCCGGGACGCCGCGACCGCTGACGCCCCCTCCCCCGCTGCGGTCGGTTCCCCGCTTCCCCGGCCTGGCTTCCTCCTCTCCTTGAGGCTGGAGCCCCCCCCCCACCCCCACCCCCCGCAGTCGCCGGCCCCTACCCCCGCCCTGACCCCAGTTCGCCCCTCCCCCGCCCCCAGCAGGAACCCCTCCCCCTCCAGGGGCTGGAAGCTCCAGCCCCTCCCCCACTCGCCCCCCAACTGCTCCCCCCTCCCCCCACTCTGCTCAACCTCCGACCCGACACCTGCTCCTTCCTTCCCTAGTCACCCTGACACCCCCAACTGCCCTCTTGGGACAGGTGTTTCCTATGTCCAGGATTTGACACCCCCCACTATCTTCTGACTACCCCCCTTTCCCTTTTCCTAGAAGATTGTCTTCCATTTGGGGGTCATACAACCCTTACTCCCCGCCTCCCACTCTCCTGGGACTGGTTGCATCCCATTCCCAAGTCTTCTCCCTTCAATTCTGGTCTTTTCCTAGAACAGGTTGCATCCCGTTTGGGAGGCTTGCTCTTCTCCCCTAGACAGGTTCCCCCATTTCCTGGGCTGACTTTTTCCTCTTAGTCCTTCTTTTCTTGGACAGGATGCTTACCATTTCTTGGAATATTTCTTGGAACCAGTTGCTCCCAAGGTGGGGGGGGAGGTTACCTCTCCTTCCTTCTGTCCCTAGGGCATCATCCCTCCTGGTGTCACCTGTAACTGTTTTCAGCTCCCTTGGGAGAGAGTTGATGGGGAAGACTGGGGTTTGATTTTTAATGTTCAGTGTGAAGTTTGGGAGCTTTTGCTTCTGACTCCACTGCCTTCCACCCCATTTCTTCTTTCCATCCCATCGAGATGTGTACAGGGCTTCTCTCATTTTCTACTAGATTATAAACTCTTGAGGGGGTGGCAGGAACTTTTTAATTTGTTTATGTCTCCTTTAGTTTTTGAGCAATGGTCTACTACCTAGCTATCATTGTATTTCTTTTTTTTTGTCTCCCTGGGTACCTTTAGTTTTATAGGTTTGTGAAAACCAAAGCAGAACTGTCATATCTATAACTTAGCAGAGGTGTCAGAAAAGCACAAAACTAAAAAGTGTGTTCCTTACCAGATTAAAATGTAATTGGGAAATGTTTAACAAAATTAATAAATACAGTACAGCATAGATGATGTTAATTAGTGGTTTTCCAAATCATTTTGTGGCCTCCTGGGATACATTTCTATCTGAATTTAACCAAGCTGTCTGAAATACTTAAGAGAGTTTGCCTGGGGCACTTAGTTAGACCAAGGCTCTTCTATTTCAAAGTTAGCTCCCTATCCACTACACTGTTATTTTCCTAGCTCATAATTATTTAATATTTATTGTATTAAATATTTTTACAGATCAGGATGAGACTTCTAAATTTTTCCTTTATGGAGCACAAAAAAGTGGTGTCATTATCTCCGAAGAGGATTTAGGGCTACATTAAACGCCTGCTCCCCCCCCCCCCCAAAAAAAAGGCTTAGGAGAGAATGCTTTTTAAGTTCTGTTGGCCAGTGTGAGACTTGGCTTGCTACTCAACCAATCAAGGCTGAAATTGAGGCGGTGGGGGGAGTATTGTATGTCAAGGAAGATAAACTTCTAACAAGGTAGGGAATTGAATTTTAAGATTAGGGTACTTACCTGTAGTGCAGTGACACTGTGCAGAGTTTTCTGATGCTTTTGATGTGGACTAACCAGAGCCAGAAATGATTTATAATAGGGATGGGGGTGGGTCTTTTACCTTTGCAGGTGTTTTTGGTTTTTGTTTTTTACTTTGTTTTTGTTTTTTTTTGTTTTTGGGTTTTTTTTTTTTGGTCATTTTTCTCTCCTCACTTTCTTCCCCCATCTTCCCTATGTCTGGAGGAAGACTGGGTTGTAGTAATAGCTACTGAGTAAAGAGCATGTAATAATAAACAATTCAATTGAAGAAGTATTTATTAAGCATTTTCTACCATGTGCCTGGGGCTGTCTCCATGCCTGGAATATGCATACTCCTTCCTCAACTACTGCTTTCTTTAAGACTCGACTCTTAAACATTAGTATACTCTCTTCCTTCCTAGATACCTGGTATGTACTTATATGTGCACAAGTTGTTTCCCCAATAGAATTTAAGCTCCATGTGGGCAGTGACTGACTTACTTTTTGTATCCCTGGTGTCTAGTTCTTTGCCTGGTACATTGGAGGTGGTTGATAAATCCTTGTTGATTGATCAGCTGGTACTGTTAGGCAATGGGGATCCAAAAATCTACTCTTAAAGAGCTTCTGTTCTACTGAGAGAAATAAGTAAGACAGGGATAAATGAATAGATACCAAATTGTTTGGAGAAATCAGTAAATTCCTGCCGTGGGCCTTTAGTGGAACTAGGAATTTCAGAAGGCAGTGAGGAGGGGAACGTTCTAGTTATGGAGAAGGAGCACTAATGGGATAAAATGTTGTTTAGGAAGCAGCAAAAAGGCCAGTTTGGCTGGAATGTATAAAGGGGAATAATATGAAATGACTGAAGAGGTAGATTGGAGCTCGATGGCACAGGCCTTTACATGTCAAACAGTTGATATTTTATCCTAGAGGCAGTGGAGAGCCACTGAAGCTTCTTGAGCAAGGGAGGTTTAAGATGTCCCAAGATCATCATAGAGAGCTCTTTTATCTTGGTCCATTGTTGATAGGCAGGCTCTTTTGAGAGTGTCTGGACAATATCAATAATAAGTTATGCTTATGTTATTCTTTAAGGCTTATAGTTCATATAATTTCATTTGGAATCCTTTTTCATACTCAATAAGCAAAGGGTCAGTCTCCATTTGTTACTACTCTGTCTTCAACAATGACATAGCCCTTTCCCTCTAAGAGCTTGGGTCTATTCCAAGAGGCCTGTTCTTGCCTACAAGCAATTTGAGGAAGGCATACAGTTGAAAACCTTTCTGTTACGTTATCCATCTGCCCGGTATTATCAATGTGGTGTTTTCCATATTCATATGTGAGTTAGCTACATATTTGAGTGGGCCTTTTCTTTGTAGCTGCCTCCACAGATAACCACAGAGTGGTTATTGCTAGTGGTCAGTTCTACTTGTCCATAACTGTCCTACCCATTTGAGCGATACAGGATTTCAGGTAACTGGACCAGAGTTGACTATTTAGAGCAGAGGCTTTTAACCTTTTTTGTGTCGTGAGCCCCTTTGGCAGTGTGTTGAAACCTATGAGCCCTTAGAATAATATTTAGAATCATTGTTAGAATGGTGTTTTTAAATATGTAAAGTAAAACACATAGGATTACAAAAGAAGCCAGATATAGTAAAACGTATATCAAAATGTAAAAAAAAAAAAGTTAGCAGACCACAGATTAAAAGTCCTCATAGAGAACTAGAACACAAAACATTTTAAATTGTTCTTTTTGTTTCACACACCCCAAAACTTCATTACCTAATGCTTTTAAGATTTACAAAATATTTTCCTCCTCATAACTCTTTGAAACTGAAGAGCTCTAGGCATTATCTTGAACAAATCTTTTTGCATTGGTATTGATACTATAGCACCATCTACCAGGTGACCTCAATGCCACATGTAGCCCTTTAGGTCCTCACATACGGCCCTTTGAGTTCAAGTTTTACAGAACAAATTCTTTTTAAGGGGATTTGTTCTGTGAAGTTTGGATTCAGTCGAAGGGCCACATGTTCCCCACCCCTGGCCTAGACTAATTCTAGTCTCTTGACTCCTGGTTCATCTTCTTTCTATTATAATACAAAGCTGTTTATTAAACTAGATGTAGAAATATATTAATTCAGGCTTGAGCTTGTCTATTTAAATAATCAGAAATTGGAAATACATTTTCTGGTGGAGTTGACTTTATATAAGCATCATTGCCTATGTTCCCAGCAAACCAAAATTGAGTCAGAATGGTAAAGTACTAGTAAAGTGATATATTTCTTTTGAGTTCTTGTGCTCATCTAGTTGAATTCCCACTTCCTTGACCCCTCTACCATGTGTTTTCAATTCTCCAAATTTCTATCACATTTCATTCTCCATGGCTAACTTTGAATATTACGGAGAATGTGTATAGTCTTTGACTATCAGTATTTAATAACTCTTCTTAACCCCATTTTACTAAAAAGTAGAAGATACTTCTCTGACAACATAAACTGTTAAAATCTGCTGATCTGATTTTGTATGCTTTTTCCTCTTTGGTGATGCCAGATAAATACCTTGGACTATCACAGAGTTGTGTACACATTGTTCATGGCTTCAGTTCTTTTCAGAAGGCAACTACTGTGGTCTAATGAACAGTATTCGTTAAGTATCTACTATGATCTTTGTGTGGTGGAGATTACATAAATGTAAGATGTATCTGGGAATACAAGATGGTTAAACACAAAGACAACTATTATTCAGAGGCATAGAAAATAAGTGCTTTAAGTTCAGAGTGTGTGTGGGAGGGAGGGAGAGAGAGAGAAGTGAGGAGAGGAGATCACTGGGTGGGAAGAGAGTCAGGGACAATTTAGTGGAAGATTGGGTTCTTGAGATGAAACATAGAAGATAGATAGGAGAAGAAATAGGAGATGTACTCAGGGTAGAGAGGATGGCCTGGGCAAAGGTAAGGATGTGGGTTAGTGACTGGAGTAAGAGAAAAGGACAAAGGATGGAAAGATATCTGCCTTCTAAGTAACTTCCTGCCCCAAGTGGAGGGTGAAGACAGGACTAGTTGAGGGTGTCTGATGAATTCAGAAGAGTAGGTGTTGCATTGAGAGTGTTTTTCATTTCAGCACTCTGAAACCTGGCCTGCCAGATTACAAGAGTGCTTTTTAAGTTTTACTGATTGTTCCTAATTTTAAGACTTCTCTCCCCCCACGGTTGCTCTTCTTTAGAACATGGTGATGAGTTTTAGAGTCTCCGATCTCCAGATGCTTCTTGGTTTTGTTGGCCGAAGTAAGAGTGGACTTAAACATGAACTTGTCACCAGGGCACTACAGCTTGTTCAGTTTGACTGCAGCCCTGAAGTCTTCAAGAAAATTAAGGAACTCTATGAGACTCGATATGCCAAGAAGAGCTCTGATCCTGTACAACCCCACCGGCCTTTGGACCCGCTCTCCATACATTCTTCCTATGACCGGGGAAGTACTGTCCCCAGGACTTCTATTTCTACTCCCAACATTGACTATCCTGTACTATATGGGAAATACCTAAATGGACTTGGACGATTACCTTCTAAAGTTGTCAAGCCAGAAGTCCGCCTGGTGAAACTGCCCTTCTTTAATATCTTGGATGAATTGCTGAAGCCCACAGAGTTAGGTGAGTCTTTTGAGTGAGGCAGGCTTTGAGCCTGTGATGTGTATGGAGATTGTGTGTGTGTGTGTGTGTGTGTTTTTAAAAACAAATATTTTAAGAATTAAACTTTAACGCCCTTTGTGTTCAAATTACCTATGGGCTTAACCTTGTCCAGATCCTCTCTGCACTCATGAAGGCATCTTTGCCCTACAGTGAGGTGAAATCAGGGTAATGGCCTTCTGCAAATGTTTATATGTAGGCCTCAGATCTTCCTTTTCCAACTTTGGTCCAGGGGTTGGTAACCTTTGGCCCTACAAACCTATTTTCAGTAGTATGTGGGTTGGTTGCCTGCACTGCATGAGAACTGCCATCTGCCTCCAGAGTGGGCACAGTAGCAGTTGTTCTGGCCCTTTAGAAAAAAAGGGAAGGAGAGTTAGAATTTTGCCACATCACTTTTTAAAGAAGTTGTCAAAACTGATCACCTACTGTAGTCTCTTCAAAGTGAAGAACCTTTCTTTTTGTTGTTCATTTGTTTGGTCCTGTTCTACCCTTCTTTTAGATACTATTTACTTCTGTTAATTTTTCATGTTGTCTGTAGCATACATCATATCCTGTTAGGCAACCAGAAATCTAAAGGTAAAGAAAAAAACCTCCAAGAGTTGCCCTTGAATAAAGTTGCTAGGTTTCCAACTCTTAGTTTCTCAACTACCAATTGGCTGGCTATTCTTCAGAGGCCAGCTAGTATGTTAGAAATAAAAGGATAAATCATGAACGCTTTTTTTCCTCACAAACTTAAGTGAAGAATGGATAGTATTAATTAGAGTCTAAGACTTGGTATTATTGGTAGGTAAGAAAAGTGTGTGTCCATGTCCGTGTCCCCGTCCCCTCATTCTCTAAACTGAGTGTACCAGTGAAATAATTTTTAAGATGGGGTGTTGATTTTGAGTGAACGTGGAAGAAGGAAGTAAATGATTGACAATGGAAGGAGAGTAGAATCAATCTTTGAACATAGTGTTTCCTCTCATAAATTTTGGTATGCTATGACCCTGCTGGCCTAAAGCAGATTGGCTCAAAATGCTAATATGGTATCATAATTTAAACTGAAAGGACTCAACCTTCGTTTTCTTAAGCTTTTCTTCTGCTTTCCATAATTTCTCCTATACTTTCCAAATTTTCAAACACATAGTTGTTGTATTATAGAAAGCTTTTCCTTATTAGGCCTTTCCTGTCTCCCCACCTTATGCAGGGGTCAAAATTTTGTTTAGTTCACTACTTTGAGGATGATTTGATTCAGAATTTGAGAACTTTCAAATTATAGGGAAGAGAGATTTTATCATCCCTACTTCCCTTACTCAGTCTTAGGCTGGCAGAATTTGAAAGTAGTACCTATTTTTAAAAAAGGCTTGAGTTGATGAAAGAGCAAGATAACTTTGAAGGTGGGCTTACATTAATGAGAAATTACTAGTTGAATTAAACATATTGGTGGTAGGGCAGCTAGGTGGCACAATGGATAGAGCACCAGCCCTGAAGTCAGGAGGACTTGAGTTCATATCCGGCCTCAGACCAAGCACTTGACACTTACTAGCTGTGTGACTCTGGGCAAGTAACTTAAACTCAATTGCCTAAAAAAAAATAATAATAATAATAATAATAATAAACATATTGGCAGTAAATTTGAACTTGGTACAAGCAAGGCTATCTATAGTACTTGGGAAAATGTTGAGCTCCCTAGCACCAGATTTTTCAAACTTGTGGAGTTATCCTTCCACAGTGCATCCTTTTTTGCTACCTCTGAAGGGATCCCTATCCCATCATCTCTGGGAAGATAGAGTCTTTGGTCTATACTAAGAATTATACTTCTGGTTCAAAAAAATTCTTCTCTTCTTCCTAAAACCCACACAACTTTGTTTTAAGGTCAACAGCAAGCATTTTGAATTACCTTATATGTGCCAGGCATTGTGCTGTGTGCTGGGGATACAAGTACGAAAAATGAAAGAGCTTAAATTTTAATGGCTAAGACAAGTACATATAGAAGTATATGAAGCATAAATGTAAAATGAATTAAAGCAAATAAAATAATTAAATACAAGGTAGTTTAGGAGGGAGGGCTCTAGTGAGCAGTTGGGGGGATCAGGAAAGGCTTCACACAAAAAGTGGGAATTGAGCTGCATCTTAAAGGAAGAGAAGAATGTTGAGTCACATGTTAGGGAGGAGTGAATTCCAGGCATGGGGATGGATGGTCGGGTGCAATGGAGATAGAGTGACAGATTGTGAGAGCAGAGAAGTCCAGATCATAGCATGCAGGAGGGGGAGTTGTATCTGATGAGGCTGGAAATAGAGGTTTGGGCTAGGATATAAATGTAGGGGGCTAGGGTATAAAGGGCTTAGAATGCCAAACAGCATTTTGTATTTGATCCTGAAGTCAATAGGGAGCCAGTGGAGTTTATTGAGTAGTGGGGGTGACACAGTCAGACCTGCACTTTAGTGGCTGAATAGAGGATGGATTGGAGTGAGGACAAGAGCTGAGGCAGGAAGACCCACCATCAGACTATTTATTGCAATAATCCAGGCATGAGGTGATGAAGGCCTGCACTAGTGGTGGCAGTGTCAGAGGAGAGAGGGGGGT
>NW_020948951.1:7538853-7578835 GCF_900497805.2 Vombatus ursinus | reverse complement strand
TCTGGAAGAGAATCCAGCAAAGGAGACAGAGAAGGAGCAGTCAGATAGGCAGGAGAACCAGGAGAGAGTGGTGTTCTGAAAACCCAGAGAGAAGAGTGTCGAAGAGGAGAGTGTGATCAGCAGTGTCAGAGGCTGCAGAGAAGTCAAGGAGAATGAGTAGTGAGAAAAGGCCTTTGGATTTGGCAACTAAGAGATCATTAGTAACTTTGGAAAGAGGAGTTTTGTTGGAATGATAAGGTTGGAAGCCAGATTGTAAGAAGTTAAATGAGTGGAGGCACCTGCTGAAGAGATACAGGTAGCAGGATGGAAGGATCAAGTGACGCTTGAAGATCCCATAGGGGGTGATTACTGAGGATGTATTCTGCCAGAGAAGATGGGAGGAGTGATGGGATCAAGTGTAAATGAAGAGGGATTGGTGTGGAGAAAGGCTGCTTCTTGTTAGAAACTGAAGGAAAGGATTTTGTCCCAGAAATCTTAGACCAAACCAGTCTAGAGTAGCAGTTAGCTGCTATTTTCAAAGATGAAGTGAAATGAATTTGCTCTTCCAGCTGAGGCATCAGAGAAGGTTGAAGTGGGCTGAGAATTTTGCCCCATAGAATTGGGCTTGAGATGGGTCTTGAAGAGATAAAACCAATAGAAATCTCGTAAGGAGACAGTCAGTGAAATGGGCAAGGAATACAGCATTGTATGGTAGAGGGGGAGAGCTTGGTTTGGAATCAGGGTTTGAATGCTGTTTCTGCCTTGTTACTCTCTGTGTAATCTTCATCTGGAGAATGAAGGGGTTGGATAAAATGAATCTGAACCCTGTGCATTGTTGTGTTTTAAATTTTATTGCTGTCTTTTATTTTTATATCATCTTCATGTCAAATATATCCTTCCTCATTCCATTCTCCACAGAGTTGTATCAAAAAATGAAGGGGGGAGGGGGTAGAAGCAGTTTAGTAGAACTAACGGAGCACGTCACCTGAATGACAGTGTATGTAGTGTTCCATATCCATAGTCCTTTACCCTCAGCCCTGCCAAAAAGGGGGGGGGGTGCATATACCTCATTTCTTTTGTGGGGCTAAGCTTGGTCATTATATTTACACAGGAAGGCTAAATGTTATGATTACCAATGGAGAAGAGAAGAAATGTGCCTTCCCTCTTTCCCTGATGAGAACTATCACTGGAATGTTACATGTGCTCTTAGCTGTGGTTGCTGAGGTTGATTTTGCTTAATAGTTTTTCTTTGTTACAAGGAAAGGCTCACTAAATGATGCCTGAGGGATTATATATGGAAATGACTGAGATTTTTATAAAGACATCAAAACTTTTAAAAGGGTGAGAGGAGATTGAACTAGGTCTCTAAGGTCCTTTTCCAGCTTTAAATCATAGGGTCATGTGACACTCAAGGTACCTGTTTTTCTAAAACTAAAAAGACATTTTTATCAGAGCTCTGACTAAGAAGCAGTATTCCTGAGTGTCTCCCCACACCATCCTTTGCCATCAGGTGTTGGAGCCACCATCCTGCGTTGTTGGCATCTTCTATTAGTTCTTTTGGAATAACAGAGGAAAGAAGAGGCTTTGCCTTCCATTTGTCTCCTCTGCACTTGCCTGCTGCTAGCAATCTGGTGAAACATCCAGTATTCCTGAGTGGTTGTATTCTTCTGAAGGGCAGGCCGCCTTAGATGGATCCCTGATGGAGAATGTCCTGGTAGAGAGGAAACATAAATCAAATAGAATGCTGTGCTTGATGCTGGGGGGATGGGAAGGCCACAAGAGAGAAGAGATTTGAATAACATCAGAGCTGAAAGGGAACTTGGCTCATCTAGTCCATCATCCTCCTTTAACACATTAAAAAACTGAGACTTAAAAAAACAGAAACTTAACCAAGGTGTTCTAAGCTGTTAGTGACAGGAGCTCTGACTAGAACCTGGGTTACACAATTCAACGGGTTTTCAGCATACCATATGGCTGTTAAATACCTAGTTGCTCATCCTTTGCATTTTTCGTTGTCTTTCTTTCTTCTCTTCTCTCCCACCCCCCAACTTCTTAAATTGTTAGCCAGACTGGATGGTTTACTCTCAAATATGTGATAAGAATCACCTGATTGTGATATCACAATCACATGATTGAAGATCATTTATTTTGATTCATGGCCCTTACTGCCACAAAATAAGCATTTGGCCTGCTAGTTGATCCCAGTTGGTCCCTCTAAATTAGTGCTCCTGTCTTCAGCCCTCATCAGATGCCCTGGAGAAGCTTGTGCATTTCTCTCATTCCCACCCAAAATAGTTTTGGCCAGCTGGGTGGGGCTACAGAGCAAAGGGTATTTTCTTCTTGAGCTCAGCATGTACTCAGGGAGCATGGAATATGATAGGGTATCATCATTCCCACTTTATAGCTCCTTTGTTGGGAACTCCCTCTCCCAACACGAATTGTAATCCACTTATTAATTAAATAATCTTTGACTTGCCTAAGACTAAGAGAGGTTAACACACAGCACTCACACAGGGATTTGAGCCCATATCTCCCTGACTCCTAGTCTGTTATGTCCCATTAGCTCTTATCAGTAGAGTAATAGGAAGACTGTTAACAGACATTCAGTAAAAGTTCATTATAAGGTGGGATCCTAGGTCCGTGAAGATAAATCTGAGGTAAGAAGCCTGCCCTCAGGAAGAACCCTAGTTTAAAGAGAGGATATATATGTTAAGATATCTGTTCAGTTGTTTTTCAGTCATGTCTGACTCTTTGTGACCCCACTAGGGTTTCCTTGGTAGAGATATTGGAGTGGTTTGCTATTTTGTTCTCCAGCTCATTTTACAGATGGGGAAACTGCAGCAAACAGGGTTAACTTACCCAGGGCCAGATTTGCATTCAGGAAGATGAGTCTTCTCGACTTCAGGCCCCAGCACTCTATCCACTGCACCACCTAGTTGCCCATACTTTAAGATAGGATAGTATTTAAAGCTGAAAGATACCATAGGACCCTTGGGTCCTACTTTCTCATTTTATGAATGAAAACAAATAAACAAACCTGATGCTCAGAGAGGCTGTGTAAACTTAACCAGGTCACACAGCTGATTCGGAGCAGAAGTAGAATTTGAACCCCCTAGTTCTCCTACTCTAAATGAAGTGTCCATTCCACTTCACCATGCTGAGTTTCATATGCTAGCCCCAAAGAGCAATACCAGAAGCCGTAGAGGAAGTTGGAGAGGAGTGTGGTCAAAGAAGACTTCACAGAGGCAGTGAAACTTGCTGGACTTTGAGAATTTATCAGGTTCAGGTAAATGAAGATTAGGACACCTTTTAGCAGGAAAAGGAGGTTAAAGCCTCATTCTTTAAGGCCCAGTTATCAATTCCGTGAAGCTTCTTCCAGTGTGTTCTGTCACCACCTTAATGTCCTTTCTTTTCAACTTGCAAGTATCTTCTTTTTTTGACATCCAAGAGCCCTTTATTTTTGTCTTTCTAACACATTTTGAAATTCTACTTTTGTAATGTAGTTGTGTGTGTGTGTGTGTGTGTGTGTGTGTGTATCTTATCCTTTTTTAAGTTCTTGAGGTAAAAAACCATGTGTTCTTTATATAGTTAACACAGTAGGTACTTTAAAATGTTTCAGTTAGGAATGTGAGTTTGTACATTCTCTCCAAACTACTGTAGTTCATAAAAAAATATTCCTGGATTTTTTAACCAACATTTTGTTAAAGGGTCGGAACTTGAATATGAGTTCCAAGATGGGAAACTAGACATTGATGTTTGTAGGCTAGTAAAAGTTTTACCTCATTAGAGTAGTATGTTTTGAGTTTAGGGGAAAGAGGAGGTCAAATAGAACCAAATGAGTGAGTATCTCAGAACTTGATTTCAGGAGTCCAGGGAACTTGCCAGTGGTGGAGAAGCCACATGTAGTTTGAGGAGGGGATTGAAGAGACTGAAGAAATATGCAAACAAAGGCCTATTTAAATCATATAAAAATGATTTGTAGGGAGAGAAGTTAGTGGAGAAATCGGGAAGAAAATCACCATATAAACAAGAGGTGACTAGGGCCTGGCTAAGGATCTTGGCAATGAAAAGGCAGGCAGAATTTGAGAGACAGTACCAAAAGAAAAAAATCCTAGGCGGTGATCTTGAGTAGCAGAAAGAGAAAAATGACTGATGCCTGGAAGACAGAGTTGGCAAGGACCACAGAGGCATCTAGGCTGACTTGTACCTAAGCAGGAATCCCTCTACAGCATGCTCAACAAATCATCAGCCAGCTTCCATGAAAGACTTCCAAGCTTGGATAATTTAATACTTCTGAAGCAGCCTGTTCCACTTTGGGACATTTCTGATCATTAAGAATTCTTATTTAATTGTTACTCCCCTGTAAGAGCAGGGACTGTTTGCTATTTTCATCTTTGTAGCTCTAATACCTACTACTGTGCCTTGCCCCATAGGTAGGTACTGATAAATGTTTGTTTAATTGTTAGAAAGTTTGTCTTTATGTGATGGCCAAACTTTCTTATTGTCCTTCTTTCTAAGTAGTTGAGCCTAGAGTGTTATTGAAAGGAAACTGAACAACTCTGGCTTTTTCATGTTGAGCTCTAAGGTGATAACGAGGTCCAGTTAAAAATAGTCGGGGGGGGGGGGGGGGGGGAGGGGGAGAAAAATAAAAAGGGGGGGGGGGGGGGGGGGAGGTAGGCGGAGAAAAATTTAAAACTCAAAAGCTTATGGAAGTGATTGTTGATAAATCAAAATAAATTAATTGGAAAAAAACAAAAAGAAAAAAAAAGAAATA
Organism: Vombatus ursinus; assembly: GCF_900497805.2. NCBI lineage: Eukaryota > Metazoa > Chordata > Mammalia > Diprotodontia > Vombatidae > Vombatus > Vombatus ursinus. The sequence goes on along the minus strand of NW_020948951.1, from coordinate 7,574,082 downwards.
ACACCAGGATGGGAAGTGAGGGTACTGGAGTAGTGGCAGTAGTGATGGACAGATAGGAAAGAATACAAGAAGGAGATAATTCAAATGGAAAACGGAGAAGTGACAGTTGCAGGAATGTAGAATGAGACATATTTTTGGATGTGGCTTTTGTTTGTCTATGGAAATTTGTTTTGTTTAGCTGTGCATATTTGTTTTGTTGGCTGTGCATATTTGTTGAGAGGGTTTGGTTTTGTTTTTAAATGAGGGGAAAGTGGGAGGAAGAAAAAATAATGCTTGATAATTAAAAAGAGAAGAAAGAAAGTTAAAAAACAAAAAATAGTCCCCCAGAATAGTCAGTATTGGAGGAGTAGAAAGATGGGCACACTAAATGTATTGTTGGTGGAGCTATGAATTGGGCCAGTCATTCTGGATAAGTTTGGGATTATGCAAAGAGAGTGATTAAAGTGTCTTTACCTTTTGACCCAGAGTTTTCACTACCAGGCATATACCCTAGGGAGGTTAATGACAAAAAGAAATTCCCCACATACACTAAAATGTTTATAGTGTCTCTTTTTGTAGTAGCAAAAAGAAAAGAAAAGAAAAAACCTAGAAAAAATAGGTAATAGATTTTTTTTTTAATTGTGGTACCTGAATGTAATAGAATATTAGTGTGGTATCAACAACCATATGAAAAAATATTCCAAATCACTGAGAAATGCAAACTAAAACAACTCTGAGTTTCTGCCTCATACTCAGAATCTGATTGGCAAAGATAAAGAAGCTCTGAAATGATGGGCATGCTAATACCATATTGAAGAAGCTGAGAATTGACTCATCCATTCAACCATTCTGGAAAGCACATTGGAACCATATCCCAAAAGTTACTAAACTGTGCATACCTTTTGACCCAGTGGTACCACAACAAGGTCTATACTCCCCCTAAGAGAGAAAAGAGAAAAAAGACCTATATGTACCAAAATCTTTCTAGCAGCCCTTTTTTGTTATGGCAAAAAAACTGGAAACAGTGGTACCCATCAGTTAGGGGAATAGCTGAACAAATTATGGTATGTCAATGTATTGGAATATTATTGCACTGTAAGAAAAGACCAAAGGAAAAAATTTGGAGAAACTTGGCAGGACAAAGTGAAATAAGCAGAAGTAGCAAAACAATTTATACAATGACTGCAAAAATGTAAATGAAAGAACAACAATAGAATAAGAGAAATTTAATGCTTTGAAATTATAATGACCAAGATTGGCCCCATTGAAGAGATAGGAAAAGATATCTCACTCTTCCTTGCAGTGAGGAATACTGTATATGTCAGAAGTTTTCAATACATTGATTTGCTGAACTTCTTTTTTCCTTCTTCCCTCCTCAAAAGGGATGATTTCTAGGAAGGGATTAGGGGAAAGATAAAGTGAGTATTGTATGTGATGCAAAAACTTAGATGAATGGAAATAATGCCACTTTACATTTCTGCGCACATGACTCTATTACCAATTTCTGACTCTTAAGACCCTCAGACCTACACCCTACCATTTTTTCTGACCTGGTAATGCCACCCCCTTTCCTTCCTTCCCCCATGTCTTCCTGACACCAAAACTTTTAGCACTGGGTACTGAGCCATCGAAACCTGGGAAACGGTTTACTCCAGATCTTAAGGATTTGGCCTCCCGTGGTTTGACTTCCAGTTACTTCTCTGTTGGAGATGACAGAAGTTTGCCACATTCATCTTTTTAAATAATTTATCATGTCATACCCCTGTTCAAGATCATTTGTTCTTTCAACAAATATTATTGAGCACCAAAAACGATGATGTGATGGCCGTTGGCCTCAGCGAGTTTAATATAGGAGAGATGCCAGGTACAGCACTATAGTACAAGGTTTGCTGTGTGTAAGTATAATCGGAGAAATCCAAAGCTCTATTGGTTCAAGCCTAAATTCTTCAGACTGGTTTCAAGGCCTTCTGCAGTCTCTACCATACTTTCCAGGCTTATCTCACACTATTCTGTCACACATTTTTTCTCCTTCTGTGTACTTGGTTCACCCTATTCTCCCTGCTAGAAATGCTTTAAGGGTTAGGCTAGATTATTTCTTTGGTCCTTTCCAGCCCGAGATCCTGTCTGAGCCTGAACCATCTTTTTAGGTCTGGTGTCCATCATTCAGCTTTCCCTGACCATTCCATTCTGAACTGTCTTCTTCCTCTGAATGCCTGTGGTGTTTACTGTCTGTACCACGCCTTTTGCCAATTATATGATAAATCAGGGATATTCCTTTGTGCCTTTGCTTCCATCTCCAATCAGAGTGCATTCCTAGAAACACATTTTTAAAAAAAATACTGATATCCTTTGTTTTTACCTCATCTCTATTCCCCTCTTGTTATCCCATATAACAAATAAAAGGAAGGGGGGAGATGTACGTTTTAGGAAACAAACATATTAAAAAATGTTAACATCTTTGCAACATTGAGAATCCATCTTAGGCTTCTTGTCTCCTACATGCCTTGTATGTGTTGGTATATAAATTCACTCTGGTAGTGAATTTATTGAAAGCTAGATCCAGAAAGCAGAAGTCTCCATTGATTTGATCACTAAATGGCAGCAGTATTGCCTGTACACTTTAGGGATGTTGCTAAAGGCAAAGACAGCTACTTGCAAGCCCCATACTTGGTTTCTTTATCAATACCCTTGGAAGATCTTAAGTCTTAAATAGCTTCTTTCCTCAAAGGTGTTTGGGACTCCAATCTAGAATAGTATCTATATGAGGTTAGGGACTGTCAGGAGATAAAAACCATTTCTGGAACTTTTCACCAACATCATATTGTAGAAAGGTCACTGGTTTAGGTGCAGGACCTGACTTCTGGCTCTTTCTTAGATTCAGAGATCTGCACCAGACTTGCTGTGTGACTGCTAGCAAAGTCTCTCCACCTCTATTGGCCTTAATGTCATCTGTTATAAAATCAGATTGGTCTCAGGGGTGGTCTCAGAAACTGCAAGTTCCCCACTCTTGGGATCTTAACCTGGGGTCCATGGATTGAAAAAACAAATTGAGAACTGTATTTCAATATAATTAGTTTCCTTTGTAATTCTATGGATTTTGTTTTATGCATTTAAAAATATTGTTTTGAAGAGGGATTGATAAGACTTCATGGGACTGCCAGAAGGGTCCATAATGCAGAGGTGAAGAACCTCTGGTCTAGGTGATGTCTGAGGATTTTCCTGGCTTTCATGTTGTTTTGATCCTGAGATACCCTGTGAGTAGATTCTATGACATCTTATTTTACAGGAAATTTAAGCCAGTTAGTTATAACTCCATAGGTTGATGACACCTTGTTTTGGGGAAGAGTAAGAGACTTTAGGACCAAACTTTAACCCCTCAGATGTGCTTCAGAGGAGTAAACTTGAGGGATTCTTAGTGATTCAGATTTCTGAGTGGGAATAGCCAGCCATCTTGTGCTTCCTTGCATTCACAGCCTTGTAGAAATTAGAAATCTGAAATTCATAAACAGTTGCTAGCTGAGTGGGTTTATGGGTGAATGTCAGATATCTCCCCTTCTATTCTCAGCTGTTACCAAGAAACAAGAAACTTTCAAGAGAGGAAATGAAGTTCTTTACTCTTCACCATTTTCATTACCTGACTCTCGCTTCTACCCTACCATTTCTCCTGACCCCATGTGTGCCACCTCTTTTCCTCCTTTTCCCCACATCTTCCTGATAATCAACATCTACAGAAGAAACGACTGGTTTTAGCCAGAGAATTGCTTCGATCTTATAGTGCTGAAAGAAGACCAGAAGAATCAAAACCCTCACTGTCATTTTGTAGATGACTGCCTAATATCCTACTCGATAGAAAATACCTGGCCCTCTGAGGATCCCTCTTGCTCCTTTTTACCTCTAGGCCAGTGTTTTTTTTTATTGCCTGTATCATGAGATAATGAAAAAAGAGCTTAATTTAGAGTCAAAAGCCCTGCCTGAGTTTTCCATCTACTTACTGGTTGTGTGACCTTGAACAAGTCACAACTTCTCTTGGCTTCAGTTTCTTCATTTGTAAAATTAGGGGATTGGACTAAATTGTCCTTAAAATCCGTGTGTTTGAGGGAAAGGTTTGAGTTGCTGCAGAGAAAGTTTATTTTTTTTTCTTCTTTCTCCTGGTTCAGGAGTTTGCAGTTGACTGAAGGCCAAACCTTGGTTTGGAGGGCAGAAAACCTCCTAGCCATGTGTGCGGGTCCAGTGGCAAAATGAGGAGATTGAGAGAATGTCCGTAGCCATACTGTCTAACCCCTGAAGCAAGGGGCCCCTGTGTCATAGTCCTGAGAGTTTAACCTCTGCTTAACCTCTCTCTATCTCCCGACACAGCCCATTCCATTGTTAGCTCTGAGTGTTAGGAAGGTTTTCCCTTTATGTTGACCTGAAATCTCTGGGTCTTCCGCTTTGGGGTTCTAATTAAACCTTGTGGGCAGGCAGGACAACAGCCAGCAGATGTGTGTGGTGCACCAGTAGGCAGGAGTTCCTTTTCCATGTGACAGCGTTCAGAGCCTCCTCCACACCAGCTCTTCTCCAAGGGAAGCCTCTCCACCTCCTTTCACTGATCCTCAGACAGTATGGTCCCAAGGCCTCCTCACAGTCCTGATCACCTTTCTCTGCACATGCTACAGTTTGTCAGGGTCCTTAAAATGTGACTTGTAGAACTGAAGACGACATTATAGCTTTGGTCTGACCAGGGTGGAAATTAGCAGGACAAGCAAGCTCTCTTTCTAGCACACCAGATTTCTGTTAATGTAATGAGTACAAGTAACTGTGTTGTCTGGTTTGCCATAAGAAAGTGTTGGGATTTTTTCCCCCCTTGATTTCTTTCCAGTTTGTCCTGAGATTCTTCTCCATCTAATTCTCTAGTACGCAGCCTAGTCTGTTTCCTCTTTCAGGATCTAAAAGTTTTAGAGCACAGAAACTTAATTATCAGCCTTCTTGGTGTTGAAAAATAAAACCTCTTCCTCTGTCTTCAGTCCCACAGAATAGTGAGAAGCTGCAGGAGAGCCCATGCATTTTTGCGTTGACGCCGAGACAAGTGGAACTGATCAGAAACTCCAGGTACATTTACTTCACTCATCACTTTCCTGCCTATATTTAGGGTTCTCTTTCCTGAGTCGTTTAACTGCATAGCACTATGAGAAGTAAATTAGAGAAAACTGGACTATTTTATGTTGTTTCAGGCTTCTGTCCTACCTCATATGGTAGTGATCTCTAAATGTTATTAAACATGACCCAGAGTTCTGGAGGAATTTCCTAGAGTACCTGTGTCCTATTTTATGCCCATTAGTAAAGCTCAGAAGTTGATGTTGGAAAAGGGGAAAGTCACCGGTTTATGAAGCTGGCAGGGATCTCAGAATTAACCTAATCCTTCCCCACTCACCTTACCACTCCACCACACACATGATATTATAGAGGAGAAAACTATGGCCAAGAGAAGGTGATAAGTTTTTGACAAGGTGGTAAGTAGCAGGGCCAGGAATTCAAATGAAGTCTGGTGCTCTTTGCCCTGTATACTGTTGGCCTGCTGGTCACTCTTACAAAAGCACTGATAAGAACAACTGACATTTTTTTGGCTTTAGCCTTATGAAGCACTTACCTTACAGCTATGAGGTCAGTGATACAAATATTACTATCCTCAATTACAGGTGAGGAAATTAAAACTCACGGTGGCAAAGTTTCTTGCCCAGAGTCACAAAATGAGTAAGCATCAGAGCCAAGACAGAAGCCTAGCTTTTGCTTCCAAATCCAGCACTCTTCCCTTTAGACCATAAGAGCTAATTAAAGGATGGTCTTCAGATTAGAGCTCATTGTTGTTAGTAGAATCATGGGATTTAAGTTCAAAGGATACCTAGTTCAGTCCCTTTAACCTATAAAAGGAAACTGAGGTCCACAGAGGGGGACATCACATTAGTGCTGTAGCAGAGCTGGGATTTTAATACAGGTTTTCTGATTAGAAATCCAACAATTTTTCCACTACAACTTGTGACCATTGTGATCCAGTCACAAAAGGGATCGGCTCTACCTGAGGGACCAGAGAGCAGCTGAGTGTAAAGCCCAGAACGATGAACTCTTTAGGCCCATTCCCAGGAAGAGTTGGCATCTGAATGCAGTGTGCTATAGTCCTAATACTTTTGAACTGAGTCCTAGGCCTCACTGTAACATCTCTCAGTGCAATTTTTTTTCTTTTTTTTTTTTTTAACAAAGGTATATTTGCTGTGAAGATCCACCAAAAATAGAAGTACAAACAATTTCCCCCAGCACCCGAAGGAACACTCTCCTCGCAGTACATTCTAATAACTATCACCCTTCTACATGCTTTGTCTTCACCAAAACATGGCCTGGACTCTAGACTCTTCTTTTCAGAACAGTGATATTTCAGAAGTAAAGCTGAAATGACTGCTTTCATGTACTCTTTTGGGATGCCAGGTTAAATTTTGTAGGCTAGGGTCTGCATTGTAGGTCTCATGCTTTTTCTCGTGGCCAGCTTCCCTGTGAGGCGTGATGCTTTTCGGTATCAGATCAGTGCCCTGGCTGCTGTGCCCTGTGTGGTAGGAACCAGAGCCAGACTCAGGAGATTATCCTGCTTGCAATGTTTGCCTTGTGTTTGCCAACATAACTTTTGGGTACATATTTAGATGGTTCCTTCACTGAATCCAAATTCTTTCCTTATTTCTCCATCCTAAAAGCTACTCATGCTACAATGGGCTTAGTTTAATTTTTTCTCTACTCCTACCACTGGTACTACTTTGAAAAAAAAAAAAAACAAAACAAAACACAGCAAAGGTTGAAATGGCCAAAAATGGCTGCTGGAAGACCCAGGTTAGTCATGAATGTAACTGGAACAGACTTTAGAAACACCTTAATCTAACACCTTTTTAAGGGGGAGAAAAACCCTTATATACCAGATATACTATTTCCTTGGTTGTCCAATTGTTTGCCATACCATGTAGCTCTCCCTTGGTCCTATGCCCAAGTTACTGGGGGAGGCTCATAGCATCTTAGAGTAGGAAGGCCCCTCAGAGACTGATCTGTACCTGACCACATAGCCTCATGGACCACATTAGTTAAAGATTCTTCTAACTCTTGCTTAGAGTTTGGCCAATGTTTGCCAGGATGCTGTACCTCGAGTATTTGTGAGAATTTTTCTCATACAGTTGGAAATACCACCAGAAATGAAGCAGAAAAACAAATTGGCCAGCTTAGTGCATTTTGAGTTAAGGGACAGCTAGTAACTAAGTGGAATGTACCCAATAATCGGGCTGCAAAATCAAGGAAGAGAAAATATGGAATTGAGATTTCTTCAGACCAAGGTTCCCCAACTCCTGATCTTTGAGGTTGACTTCTCTCAATCATTTGATTGATAATCAAATCCAAGTTTCTTTTGCTGCTATGAAAGGCATGATAATCTATTGCCCTTTCGCTCTACTCAGAATCCCTATGATTCAAAGCCATGGACAATCTAGGCCGAAGATTGCTTCTGTGACTACCACTCTGTCTTCCCTCATACCCATTAGTGTCAGCTCCATTCCTCCAATGTCCTTGTCCTGCTCTTTCCTACCCTTTCTTTGGGCCCCTTGGAGCTCTTCATGGTAATAAACTGTCCTTGCTGTTAGACCTGTTCTTGCCTACCCCACCCTCCCAAAAAATAGTTGTACAAGTTTTCTCTTTACTTATATGTTTACTTTTTTCTCCCCTATAGATTGTAAGCTCCTTGAAGGCAGAGACTGTTTTATTTTGCATTTGTAGCCCAATGACAGGCATTCAGCAGATGTTCCTTAAATACTTGGGGAATGGACAGACTTGATCTGGTTATAGCACAAAGGAGGGTTTGTGTGAAAACCACTCACTGAAAGAACTCTGCACATTTGAGCATTGAGTAAAGGGTGGGTGCTGCCCTTGAGCTCCTTCCCTGCCCTATCCCATTTGGGGGAAGGGAAAAGTAGATGCTGTTACTGAAAAGATTTGGAGCCCCTGCCCTAGAGGAGGGTGTAAGCAGGAGAGAGCTTGGAGTCTAGAACAATGCATTGTGCCATTATCCAGCTGGCAAACTGCTTTACCACTTTGTACTCTAGTTTCTTTATCTTTAAAATGGCCATGACATGCCTGTTGGGAAGAGGCACCATGCTGTTACTCTGTGGTTCCATTGGTGCTTTCAGACCCGGCTGGGCCAGAGAAGAGTGCCCCTCAATAAGGATTCCACACATTGTGGGTTTATTCAAGCTGTTTAGATCTACCTCCTGGATGGATTCTGGTGGTGTGATGTTGTAGTATGAGTTTTTGATATTTTGGCTAAAGAGTTTGTGTAATCACCTTGAGCCATTTGGAAGAAGGCTACTACCTAGATTACAAGAGAAGATGAAAAGAAAAATAATATTGTCAATGTTGGATATAGTATTGATGTCCTGGAATGTTCTTTACCTTACTAGCTTCTTTCTTTTTCATTGGATTTACTTTGCCAGGGAGTTGCAACCTGGAGTGAAATCAGTTCAAGTGGTACTAAGGTGAGTTGTGTGGATCTGTTGAAGTCCAAAAGGCATATAAGGAAAAGTGACTCTTAGGGAAATTGAAAAGGAACTTTGCAGTGACCCCAGAAAGTTCTTTTGATAAGCAGCTCTTGTGCTAATGCAGTGCAGGAGAGAAAGCTGTTTGCTATCTGCAGCGTGTCTGCATCTCGCCTACTAACAATACGTTACTGATTCGGCTCGGAATAGCTGGGTTTGCCTAAGCCTGTATTTTAGGGGTAGATGAAGGCCTTGGGAAGTGGGGAGCTGGTAGTGTGTACTGGATTCTGATCTCAGAACAGAACTGGAGTCTCAGTAAGGGTGGAAGGGTATCGGTGGGGGAGTGAAGCATCACACAGTCCTTCCTTCTGTTGCAGAATCTGTTACACAGACACTAGCTGCCCCCAGGAGGATCAGTACCCTCCTAACATTGCAGTAAAAGTCAACCACAGCTACTGCTCAGTCCCGGTAAGTCATCCCAGCCTCACAGTATCACTCAGTTAGTTGGGTATTTGTTAAAGAGCCAGGTCTACTGCTGGAAAGAACTGTTAATACAGATGGGCTTGAAGGGAGGGGGAGGAGTGTAGTAGATATAATATTTAAAATTCATCATAAAACATACCCGACTGGGTGATGGTTTGGGTTTTTAAAAAATTAACTACATTTCCTTTCCTTCTCCTGAGCAAAATAAAGAAAATTTTCTGATTTTAGGGCTACTATCCATCAAATAAGCCTGGGGTGGAGCCAAAACGGCCCTGTCGTCCCATTAATCTCACACACCTCATGTACCTATCTTCAGCAACAAACCGAATCACTGTCACCTGGGGGAATTACGGAAAGGTGAGTAATATGACCAGTGGCTAGGTTGTACTGCCGAAGACTCCTCGTTCTATTCACTGACTCCTTGTCTCTCTTTCCAGAGTTACTCAGTGGGTTTATACTTAGTACGGCAGCTGACCTCATCAGAACTGCTGCAGAGGTTGAAAACTATCGGAATCAAACATCCGGAGCTCTGCAAAGCACTTGGTAAGTAGTTGAGCTTATTCCTGACAGGAGACTGAGAAACCAGGGAGGAGTCTGATGTTACATGTATCGTTACGTGGCTCCCCTGTGTTTGCATTTGGTCTCCTCCCCTGGGAGCTCTGGGACATTAATACCCCTAAAGTCAGTCTTGTTGCTGGTAGTATGGTGCCTATGACACCAGTTAAACAAAGTGGAAAAACCCTGGACTTAGAGTCAGGAGACCTCAATTCTAGTCCTGGCTCTTGCGACCTTGGGTGAGTCTTTCCCCTCTTTGGGTCTCAGTTTTCTGATTTGTAAAATGAGGGGATTGAACTATAATCTCTATGGTTCTCACTTCTTCCTCCACTGTCCTCTGTTCCCTTTTCCTATTAGTTTGCTGTGCCCATCAGAAACAAGCAAGCCTTTCTTCTTTTGAAGCTTTTGTTGATTGGAGTGAACCAAGTAGTAGCATATAACACTTCTTGCTAACCCTCTGATTGGAATTCCTTTTTGAGTTTAAGTATGTGAACAAAATGAAGAGCCCTACAAATATGGTTCCTGATCTGGTGACTTTAAAATTAAAGTCAGAATTCCCACCTTCACTTCTCATGGGACTTCTTTGGAAATTCTTTTAACTGACCAAGTGGGAGGAATGTTATAAGGACAATGAAACTTTGTTACTTTAGAATTGAGGTTATGATCATTTGGACAGGGTGGAATTGAAGTTTACCTTTGTGCAAATGTGAGGGGGAGGAACAAATTTTTTGAGGAAATAGTGTAAATGAAATTTTGTAGGGACTATCTTTCCTAAGGGGCAGCTAGGTGGCGCAGTGGATGTAGTGGTAGGCCTGAGAGTCAGGCCAACTCATCTTCCTGAGTTCAGATCTGGTCTCAGATACTTGACTAGCTGTGTGACCCTGGGCAAGTCGATTAACCCTGTTCATTTCGGTTTCCTCATCTATAAAATGAGCTACAGAAGGAAACTGAGGCAAACAGGATTAAGTGACCACTCCAGTATCTTTGCCAAGAAAACCACAGATGGGTTTTGAAGAGTCACAAGTGGCTGGAAAACTACTGAACAATGAATCTTTCCTAGTTTTAGAAAGATTCCTAGAATCTTTCCTAAGAGAAAAATAAACCAGTTGAAGGCATATCAACAGCATCCATTTGTAAAGAGTATGCTAGTCACACATTATTTTTCATTAAAACCAACCCTAAGGGCCTCTCCTAGCACCCATGTAATTTAATATATATACCCCAAAGTAATAAAATCTCTATCTCTTCGCTAACATTTTATATAACTCAGAGCGGCCCTCCCCATCTCCTCCACATGACTTCCCAGTTATTGAAGATTGACTCAATTTGTGAAATAGCCTAAGCTCCTTAAGAGAGAAGGCATTCCACTCAGTCACTATGATGCTAACCAGCTCTGTGACTTTGGACAAGTCACTTCTGCTCTACCTCAGTTTCATCATTGAAGTAAAGGGTTTGAACTAAATTAACCATAACGTCTAAAGTTTGGCAATATTTTTCCTAAAATTGTGCCTACAAAATAATATGGCTTATGGTAAACAAACATGCCAGAACCTGTACATCCAAATGACAGTTGTTTCCAAGGATGCTGCAGTTTTTCAGAACTTTCTGGAAACTTACCAGAAGAGTAAATTTAGAACTTGAAATAGAAACTTAGAACTTGGCCTCAGCCGTTCAGTTCACCCATCCAAAATCATGGATCAGAGGATTTTAAAGCCGAAAGGGATGTTAGAGGTCCTTTAATTAACCCTGTCCTTTTATAACTGAAGAAACTGAGGTGAAGTGAATTGCCAGAGGTCGCACAAGTAGCAAATGTCAGAGCCAGGTTTAAAACCAGGGTCTCCTCATACCAGGGCTGGCATTCCTTTAGGATACCTTGCTGCCTTTTGGTTTTCTTACAGATGCAGAAATTGAAAGACCTCCCTGAGAGCAGGGTCTATGTGTCCTATCTTTGTAAGCCAAGTACCTGACCTAGGGCCTTGCATATAGGTGCTTAATGTTTATTTTTTGAATGAAGAGAAAGAAATTGAGTCACCAAGGAGCACACAAGTAGTGATGGACCCAAGACTAGAACCCAGATCTCTTGACTCCTGGTAGAGTACTCTTTCAGTTTCCAAACAAAGCTGAGCTGCAGCAATAGATTCAAGTTAGCAGGCCTTTGACCTTGGGATCAGATTGGAAGGCAGGCTAGTACCAGAGCCTCTTGTGTCATTAAGGATCAGTACTGTCTTGGAAGACTTCTTAGGGTAGAAATTCTACAGCCTCCTCTAAAAAGTTTCCGTCAGCCCACAGGATGTCTCCTAAGCTAAACTATACTAATTTAGAACATTATACCTAAAACTAAGTTGTCAGCCCAATCTCCTAATGATCTAGATCTCAGAGGAGGCAGGGCCACTCCCCTATTTGTCTCTCACCTGCTTATTTGCTCCCTCCCTTTCCTCCTCCCCAAAGCATTGACCATTTCTGTCTCAAGACCTGCTCCCACAAGCCCATGTTGTGGTGAATTCCTCAACACAAGGGAGATTAATCTGTGTACTAGACACAGGTTTGGTGGGGCCTTTGCAGTTGGTTTTGCATTTAAAAAGGCCTGTGGGGGGGAAATACATTATCTACATTTCTCTGGCCTTGAGCATTGTGTGACAGGCAGATGGCACAGATTGCTTGCTCTATGAAATCTGCTGTAGCAGTTGTAGGGCTTGAGGAAAGATGAAACCCATGACTCCTTGAAGAACAGGAGGCAGCATGATATGTAGGGGAGGATTGCTGACCTCAGAGATGCTTAGTAATGATAGCCCTGGAGTTCTAGCTCCACCAACTAATTGTGGGACCTTGCACAAGTTATTCCATCTCTGTGAGCTTCAATTTCTTCATCTTCAACATGAAGAGTTTGGACAGGATAATCTTCAAGATCCTTTCCAGCTTTAACATGTTATCTCCATGAGCTCTTTCTGATCTTCCTTTCGTGGGACAAAAGCCCACCTCTCCAATCCACCTGGTTGGCAGCAAAGAAAGGAAAGTGGCTGCCACCCAAATCACGCTGTTTCTGGCCAATTAGCATTGGCCAAGAGAGTTAGGAGATGCCACTTAACCCGTCCTGTGGGACAGAAGGTAGGGTGGGGTGGGTTCATTGACTCTGTAGTGACAAATGAACTGAGGAGTTAGCTTGCTATACCCTAGAAAGAGGACTGACTTTAGAGTAAGGGCGTGTGGGTCTGAACCGCACTTCTTCTGTTACTACCTGTATGATCTGGTTCAATTCACCTCACCTCTTAGAGCCTCTATTTCCTTAACTGTGTAAAATGAGAGTGTTAAGCTTTAGTGACCTCTGAGGGCCCTTCTAGCTCTAAATCTGTGGGTATATATGAATTAGGAAGGTCCTTCTTGGGAACCAGTGCTGCACCTGAAGTTGTAGCAACTGTTATCTAGTGATTTAAGGTTTACAAAGCTGTAACGGCTCACAGCACATGCTGTGTTACTTACTAGACTGAAGAAGTTTAGGGCTCTGGACCATTACAGTTTTTCCTAAACCATGTAACCTGGCCAGTCTAATTAATTTCCTTCCACAAACCTAATCAAATTCTTATGCCTGAATTTCAGTATTTCACACTAGCAATCAGGATTTTTTTTTTCCTTTGGTATAACAGGAATTCTCTGGTCACAGTTAAGAGTAGCTACAGTTTTCTTATGTGTAAAAATGACGGAATTGGACTAGGTGATCCCTAGCATCATCTCCAACTCTAAAACCCATGACATGTACTTCTTTATCTGTCTTTTGTCTTCAGCCACAGTCTTACGTTGGGTGAGCTCAGGGTTACCTTCTAAAATATTTATCCCATCTATATCCCATTATTTACCATTCTTTTAATTTTCAGAGAGCTTTTCATTCCACAGTGAAATATCATCCTGAAAATGCAAATATTCCAGGGTAACATCACAAGACTTGAGTTAAATCTCAGTGTAAATTTACATCAGAGCCCTTCCTAAGAACAGGTTTTGCCAGGGAAATAGAAGACACTGTTAAAAAAAAAGTAAGGACACTAAGTGTCTGAGGAAGGCAAAGGGAGAAAAGGAGAGAACAGTAGTTTTCCCAGAGACTCAGCCTGGATCTGGCCACAGTACAGTGGACTGCTGGCTGAAGCCTAGCAAGTATTTAGAGAAAAATCTGAATTAGGAGGAATGTTATAGAGCACACTCTACTCAGTATAGGAATCCCTTCTGTAGTATCCCTAGCAGGTAAACAGTTGTAAAGACAGGTAGCTCATTACCCATCAGACAACAGTCCTGTTGTTGGACAGTTTTGCTTGTTAGAAAGCTCTTTATACAGAGACACTTTTTTTTCCAAGATAAAATTTTTTTTCCCACACAATCCACTTTGTCTCCCTTTCCCCTATTCCTTCCTCCTTCCCCCTGTGTTGAGAAAGCAAGAAAAAGAAAGCCACAGTTACAAATATGTATAGTCATAGGAAACCCTACATTGGCCATGTCCAGAAATATCTGTCTCAGTCTGCACTCAGTCCATCATCTCTCTATCTGGAGATGGGTAGCATGTCTCTGTCATAAGCTCACTGGAATTATTGGCCATTGGGTTGATCAGAGTTCCTAAGTCTCTCAAAGGTGTTTACAATGTTGTTGTTATTGTATAGGTTGTCCTCCATATTCTGTCTACTTCACCCTGCCATCAGTTCATACAAGTCTTTCCAGGTTTCTCTGAAACTGTCCCTTTCATTATTTCTTAAAACACAATGGTATTCCATCATATTCATTCACCATGACTCATTCAATCATTCCCCAGGTGATGGGCACCTTTCAATTTCCAGTTCTTTGTCCTTGCAAAAATAGCTACTATAAATATTTTCATAGATATGGGTCCTCTTTCTTTGATCTCTTTGAGGTATAGACCTACATAGTTTAATAGTTTTGGGGGTCATGGTTCCAAATTGCTTTCCAGAATGGTTGAACCAGTTTACAGCTTCACCAGTAGTGCATTAATATACCTGTTTGTTCACAGCCCCTCTAGCATTTGTCATTTCCCTTTTTTGTCAGCTTTGATAATCTGAAGGGTGTGAGGTGGAAAGTCAGAATTGTTCAGACTTGCATTTCACTAATTAGTGATGTGTAGAGTATTTTTTCATATATCTGTTGATAGCTTGGATTTCTTCCTCTGCCTGTTCATTTCCTTTGACCAATTGGGGAATGGCTCTTATTCTTGTATTTGAATCAGTTCCCTATATAGTTTAGAAATTAGACCTCTATCAGAGAAACTTGCTGCAAAGATTTTCCCCCCATTCACCTCTTTTCTAATTTTAGCAAACTTTTAAATTTTATGTAAATTATCATTTTACCTTCTGTAATCCTTTCTATCTCTTGTTTTGTTATGAGCTCCTCCCCTATCCAGAGATCTGACAGGTAATTTCTTCCTTACTTCCTTACTCCTCTAATTGATTTATGATGTCTCTGTGTCTAAGTTATGTACCCATTTTGAACACATCTTGGTATACCATGTGAGATGTTGGGTCTGTACCTAGTTTCTGCCAGACAACTTTCCAGTTTTCCTAAAAGTTTTTGTTATTTAGTGAGCTCTTGCCTCAGTAGCTGAGATTTTTGGATTTATCAAACACTAAAGCTACTGTACTTGTTTGTTTCTCTATACGTAATATGTTCTACTCACAACCAGAGAGGCACATTTGGACTCACTTCCCTCTCTCCACCCTCTGAGATGGCAACCTTTAACTCAATTCTTTCTTTCATATTGCAGTCCTTTAGACAGCAATCATTTCTTAGCTAAATCTTCTCTTCTTCAGATTCATCTCTTTTTGTCAGTCTTTCTTATATGGAATTTTCTCTCATTCAGGAGTCTCAGAACTTAGCTTTCCCTCTATAATTGTGTTTTTGTTTGTTTGTTTTTGAGGCAATGGGGGTTAAGCGACTTGCTCAGGGTCACACAGGTAGCTAGTACGTGTCCAAGGCTGGATTTGAACTCGGGTCCTCCTGACTCCAGGGCCAGTGCTTTATCCACTATAATTATGTTTATGTAGTCAACTTCTTAGTTTTTGGGACAGCATAAGATGGTATGGTATTCCCCTATTAGCTAAATTGAATACCTCCTCTACCAAGGTAGTATAATGGAAAGAGCATTGACCTTGGAGTCAGAAGACCTAGGTTTCAGACCTTGATTCTGTGAAACAACAACAATAATAACAACTCGAAAGCTTTTCTATAACATCCTATGAGGTAGGGCCCATTACTGTCTCCATTTTACAGATGAGAAAATTGATACTGAGAGGTTCAGTGATTTGCCTTAGGTCATACAACTGGTAAATGCCTTCAGATTTGAACTCAGGTATTTCTGTCTCCAGGCTCAGCACTCTCAGCCAGATCTCTAAATTGGGGATAATAGTACTTGTACCACCCACCTCACTCTGGTGTTTGTAAGGACCCATTAAGATGATGTAGGGAGAATCCTCGATAATAGAGCCACAGTGCACACAGGCTCAGAGGTACATTCCAGCCCGGTGGCTTGCAAGGTCCCCTTGACCTTGCTGTGGTTTCTGCAAATTATGCAAATGGGGGCCTCACTGAGCACTGGAATGTTGTAGTTGGGAGGGGTCATGACCCCAAGCTGCCCTCCAGTGGACAGACTCTCAACAACCCTGGGGTTTTTGTTTTGTTTTTCAGAATAACAGTAGTTACTGTGTATGTAAACAGTAGTTTACATTTATATATATACTCTTATTTGATTCTAATAACAGCTCTGTGGCCCAAATAGCTCAAGTAATAGTATTCTCATTGTACAGCAGAGGAAGGTGAGGTTGTGACTTGCCAGATACCACAGAGCTAATAAGTGAGGGAACCAATTTTTGAACTCAGGATTCTAACTCTTGAAGCATGGTACTGAAGTGCCAGACTGTATAAATTGAGGTGTGTTTATTATTAAAATATACTTAGTACATAAGTCTAAAACTATAAAATAAAGGTAATTGGTTATCTTACTGTTAGCATCTTATGCAAGTAATACTAATGATGATTTTTAAACATTAATGCTTTTGTCTGGTTGTCCTGTGACAGTCAGAGAGAAGCATTTAAATAGCAGTGTGCTCTGACAGAAGCTTTAGCTCTCTTCTATCATCTACCACTTTGGGGCAAACACTTTGAGACCTCACTCTCTTCTCCTTCCACCAGAATTTCCCCCAAGTCATCTCTCCCTCTACCATCCTCTTCCTTAAGAGGTGTCAGAAAACAGTGGCAAAGCTAGCAGTCATTCAGTCAGCTCTAAAGGAAAACTGAGTAATTCGTTCCCAAAACTCAGTGAATAGACTTTTCTGAGGTAAAAGTGTCTGAAGCATAATTGGCTCCCTTCCTTATTGACCCTGCCTTTAAGAAACTTAGTGTCTTGTTTGCTTGTATGTCTCCCCTTAACATGAAGTACAGTGGGTCGCATGTGGTAGAGGCTTAATAATGAACGAATTGTAAGCCAGCTTTTAGAATGCCTCCAGAAATATGCAGAATTTACATAGAATCGGTAAGTTCATAAGTAGCTGTTAGCTTGTTCTCCAACGGATAAAGTTTTTGAAAGAGAAAACAAAAATTATAGATAATCAATTGAAAAATTTAAATTTCAGAGAAATGCAAAATGAAATATCCTTGAAAGTATTGCATATCAATCTGGAGTTACACAATGAATTACAATATTAATCATAACCGTTAACCCAACAATCTTGCTATTATATCCTAAAGATATTATTGGGGGGAGGGAGGGGGGAACTAGCCATAAAAATATTCATAACTGCTTTTTTGTATGATGGTAAAATACTGTAAACCTCCCACGTGTTCAACAGTGAACAAATTGTTAATGTGACAGCATGTAATTGCAATGTTAAAAATGACAGATGTAAGAAATGAAATATGAAAAGACTTGCATTGTGTCACAAAGTAAAAAAAGCAGATTTAGAAGAAATAAACACATTTACTACTATTAAAAACAACATTAGGAGGGAATATTGAGTAAAGGGTGGTTGGTTGTTTTGGGGGTTTTTATTCAATCGAAGTCTTTATATTTCAGGAAAATTTTTAATGTGTGTGGTTTTTGCTTAGTTACATAATTCAGACCAGTTACTCGAACTATTTGTATACTTCATGATTGTAAATCTTTTTTTTTTTTTTTTTGCTTACCTTCAGTAATTGCTTTAATTCTCTTCACTTGTTTTGTATATGCACATTGAAGGTCTTGTTGCCACACAAATAATAAAAATATTTTAAAAGAGTGCTTCTAGAAAATGATTTTCTTTTCAGCCTAAGTTTCCAGGCTTTGTAGGCATGTTAGATTTTGACAGTGCCGCAGCTTCCAAATGACTACGGTATTTTCCTTTCCACATATCCCTTCTTTTCTTCCTACCTTCCACAAAGGTGGGACATCAGAGACTAAAAGAAAGCTCACACTTGCTTCCTCCCCTTAGGTGTTGTCATATACTCCAGGCCTATCTTGTGTGCTGTACTTATAATAGAGTTTTTAAAATTCTCATTTCTACTTAATTCTTCTTAGAGATCACCATTTGTGAGATCTGAGCTGCCCACAGGGCACACTTGTGCCTGGGTATCTCTTAAGGTCCAATACAACTTGAGAGACCAACAGAAGCCATTCTGAGACTTGCCTGAGTCTCACCTGACCTACCAGATTTGATGGCACCATGGCCTCTGTGAAGATCTGTTTATCAACAGCCCTTTTTTCCCTCCTTCCCCACCGCCCTGTTTTTGCAGTTTCTGGTCAGGCCATGTACCTGGCCAGTAGCCTAGTCCTGAACTTTGAGACAGAAATGTGAACCTCCTCGACAGTATTCCTTCTTGGGCACTCTGTCTTATGTGGAGATAGTAGGCAGGGGTTGAGTTGGGGGGTGGGCCTGTTGGAGAGCAGATAAGTGGGGAGAGGTTAGGAAGTTCTCCCCTCTCCTTCCCCTACTTCCCCCTGAAGGGGCTAAAGAAGCTGGCTACCCATATTCTCCTTAACTTGCATCTTCTGTATTTTACGACTTGTAATGAGGGGGCATATGAAGATCATAGGCTAGGGGCATCACATTCTGCTCAGCTCATTTCATTTCCTAGAGTGGACAAAAGGAGTTAGTGCCTACCTTTTCAACCTTTGTTGGCCTTCTTTTGTCTCTTCAGTCAAAGAGAAGTTGCGTCTTGATCCTGACAGTGAAATCGCCACCACAGGTGTCCGAGTGTCTCTCATCTGTCCGGTAAGTCAGAGCAAACCCTTGTGCTGCTTTGGCTGGAGGGTCCGATTTTCCCACCTCAGAGGAAATGAGGAAAGGAGGAGAGTCTCCTAGCCTTTAGGCCTTCTCTCAGGATATACCTGTCTCTTTTGGGAGAGGCAGGTAAATTCCTAGCAGCCATTCCTGGATTTGTCTCATAGCCTCAGTGCTGCTCTCCTCATTTTCAGTCATTTGACTAACCCATTGGAATTGATCAAGTGTGAGACACTCTATGGATTACAAGAGAAGACCTGGACCCTGCCCTCAAAGGACTTATAGTGTAGCTGGGGGTGGGGGGTTGGAGACAACATATGAAAGAAACAACTAGGAATAATTTTAAGACTGTACAGTCAAGTGTAAGACTAGTTTAGAGAGTTAAGTTCAGAGGATTGGAAGCATTGGGGAAGAGGTAGGACTGAAGTTAGATTTGCCTCCCCTTGAATAGTGCACTGGACCTCTGTATGCTTTAGAGTTCCACTGTGGTAGGAGAGGACTGGGCTGCTAGCCCAGTTATCTCTCTCCTAACTGCTTTCTCATTTTGGGTGTCCCCATGTCTGGCCTATAGCTAGTAAAGATGCGACTCTCCATGCCTTGCCGGGCTGAGACCTGTGCCCACCTGCAGTGCTTCGATGCAGTATTCTACCTCCAGATGAATGAGAAGAAACCTACTTGGATGTGTCCTGTGTGTGACAAACCAGCCCCCTATGACCAGCTGATAATAGATGGGTGAGTTTGCTTAGTAGAGTGCTGATGGCCTCATCACTTTGGGATTTTCTGTATTCATACTACTGCCCCTGGTAAAGTACCTTCAATTTTACACTTTAACTATCCTTGTTGGTTCTAAATGTGAAAGGATGTGCCAGGACCAGTTATTTCTTCTTTCTTCTTACCTATGTCACTAATATCTTAATAGAGCTGACCTTATCCCAGCCTTATAAGTAGTGTGGTGAGAGTATATTATTCAGGAGTCTAAGGCCATAGATTTGAATCCTCTGTTTGATACCAACTTTAACTGACCTTAGGCAATTTGTTTCCCATCTCTGGGTCCCAGATTCCTCCTACATTAAGTAAAAGCTAAATGAGATGATTGATCACTAAGGTTTCTCCTAAATTCTGTGACTAGCTTTCACTGTGGCATTATAAGGGAAGACATGGTCTGTGGTCTAGAAACATAAGCTATAGTTGAGTTCCGTTTTAGGAACCTTTGTTAAGCACCTAATGTGTGCGAGGTCCTAGAGATACAAAGACAAAAGGAAAGTTTTCCTTGTCCTCAACGAGCTTGTGTTGTACTTGTGGGGAATGACGTGGACACAGACAAGGGAACCCAGAGAGAGGGAAAGAGAGAATGTGAGAGTGTGAGAGAGAGAGAGAGAGAGAGAGAGAGAGAGAGTGTGTGTGTGTGTGTGTGTGTGTGTGCGCGCGCGCATATAAGTAAATTTCAAAAGAGAATCAAGAAAGGGAGGGTGTGGAAGGTAGTATGAGAGCCAGACTTTTAAAGAAGTAAGAGGCCTCCTAGAATGTGAAGAGTGAAGGAGTGCATTCCAGACATGGAAGATCACACGTGCATTCAAGGGCGTAGTGGTAGAAGATAGAAACTTCCATATGGGAAATCATCAGCCAAGCCAGCTTGACTTGGAGTTATGTGTAAAGGGGACCACTGTGAAATCAGTAGCTTAATTATGTTAGGCTTTAAATATCATGCTGAGGATTTTGCATTTGACCCTTTTTAAAGCAACAGATAGGGAGCTCCTATAGCTTCTTGAGCAGGGAATGACATGGTCAGATGTACACTTTAGGAAGATTCTTTGATAGCTCTGTGAAGGATTGATCAGAGATGGGAAAGACAGGAAGCAGATAAATTGAGGAGAGTATTGTATTAATTTAGGCAAGAGGTGAAGTCCTGAACTTCAGAGTGCTGTATGGGAGTAGAGAGAAGGGTATAGATGTAGAAGATGTTGAGATAGAATCATAAAAACTTAGCAGTTGATTAAGTGTATATGATGGGGGTGGGGTTGAGAGAAAGAGAGAAACTTGGGTAAAGAGAAGGATGGTGGTACCTTCAGCCAAAATAGGGAAATTAAGAAGAGGTGGAGGCTTGGCAAGGGAGTAGCAATTTCTTTTTTGGACATGTTGAGTTTGAAACTGCCTTCAAGGCATCCATCCAGGTAGAGATTTCCACTAGTCACTTGTTAACTTGGGACTAGAACTTGGACCTGATCTAAGATTTGGGAGTCCTCTGCACTAGGGATGATGATTAAGTCCATGGGCTCTGATGATATCACTAGACCGAGTGGAAAGGGAGGGAATAAGCCCCAGAGTCTGTGTCTAGGGCATTCCTTTGTTCAGGGGCTGAATGGATAGATACCGACCTAGTACAGGAGATGTAGGAGGGGAGAGGTCAGGCAAGTGGGAGGGGAAGCAAAGGAGAGCATGTTATTGGGTGGGGGGGGGAAGAGGGAGATAGGGAGGGAAGGCAGGAAAGCATCCAGGAAGGGACATTGATTTGATAGTGGTCAAAACCAGAGAGGTCAGATGGGGATGAGGCCTGAAGAAAGGCCATCAGATTTACCAGTGTAAAAACCTTGGAAACAGAAAGCATAGTTTTTGTCACAAGCTGTTGTCAGAAGTCGTATTGCATGGGTTTGAGAAAGAATGGTGGAGAAGGAACTGAAGGCAGCCATTGTAGTTCACTGAAAGTCGGACTTTCAGCGAAAAGAGGGAGAAGAGCTGGAGAGACTGATAATTTGAGAGACTGATAGGGTTGGGAGAAGGTATTTTCCTTTTATCTATTTTCAATATTCAGTTTTATTTTCCGATCCACATTCTCTTCCTCCCCCCCTCCCCTTGAGAAAACAAGAAAAACAAACCCCTGTTATAAGCATTTATAGTCAAACAAACACATTCCTACATTGGCCATGTTCCGCCCCCAGATAGGTCTCAATCTGCATTCTGAGTCGATCACCTCTCTAATCGGGAATGGGTAGCACATTTCATCACGAGTCCTCTGGAATTGAGGTTAGTTCTTGTGTTGTTGAGAGTTCCTAAGTCTTTCAGAGTTGTTTGTCTTTGAAGTATTGTTCTTGTTGTATACACTGCTCTCCTGGTCCTACTCGCCTCACATTGTATCAGTTCATATAAGTAGGCAAAGGTATTTTTAAGGCTGAGGTAGTAGGGCAAGAGTTATGGCTACAGAGCGATTGAAGATGGAAGAGAGGGGATGGGCCCAAGAGCACAAATAAAGGGCTTGGTCTTAGTTAGGAGACAGCCTAACTTCTGCACTTCTGTGGAGAGGCATGATAGGCAGTACACACCACTATAGATATAAAACTGTCTATAACCAAGGGGCAGATTTTGTACAGTCATGACTAGGGATAGACAAAGCTGGCAGCTGCATAGGGTTTAACACTTTTTTCTTCGGTGGTAGGAAGGCTCAGTGAGGGGCGTTTTTCATGTGACTCTTTAAAAACACATTTATTTATTGCCTGAAAATTTCATTCTTCATGACTTGACATGTTGATGTTTTATTGGTGAATTGTGTGACAGTAAACACTTAGAGCCTCTGGACAGAAATGGTAATGATCTGTATATCCATATCACCTTAAGGTCTATAAAATACCTTAGAACAATTCTGTGAGGTAGCTGGGTCAGGGATTATCCCTTTTGCAGATGAGGAAACTGAGGTTGAAGGAGTTGAAGTGACATTTCTGTGGTCACATAATTACTGAGGTAATGTACAAGGTGGCATGATTTTTGTTCCTTGTCCGAGAGGACACATGTGCTTCCTTCTGCATATCACGTGGAATGTATAATAAGTTTGAATATAAGCTTTGAGAA
This sequence comes from Vombatus ursinus, assembly GCF_900497805.2. Lineage (NCBI taxonomy): Eukaryota > Metazoa > Chordata > Mammalia > Diprotodontia > Vombatidae > Vombatus > Vombatus ursinus. The sequence continues at coordinate 7,551,455 of NW_020948951.1, read as the reverse complement.
GAAGGGGACGCTTTATAGGTTGAGAAGTGGAGGGCATTCAGGGCAGGAACCGAGCATGAGCAAAAGCAGAGAAATAGGAAAACTGTAAGTATTATGTGGTGGAGGATGGCATTCTGTCTTTGACTCTAGGGGAAGAATGTGACCATGGGCCTGGCTTTTGCCAGTGTTGAAGACTAGAATGATCAAAGCATGTCCCACGTTGGGGAGACATTGGGAGAACAGGTTGGCTATGTAGGGGTCATAATTATGAAGGTCCTTTAAATGAATTGACACATTAAGATTTAGTGAACTTTTTTTACACAGTAATTCTGCTAAAATCATTATCCTCATTTTACACATGAGGAAACTGAGACTCAGAGAGAATAAGTAACTAAAGCATCTCAAAATTATAAGCTGGAAGGCTCTTTAGAAATCCTAGAGTTCAGCCTCTTCACTTTAAAAATGAGGAAGCTGAGGCCTGGAGAGGGAAGGTGACTTGCCCCAGTTAACTCAGGGAGCCAGAATGGAGGCGGGACTTCCAACGCATGTCTCATGACTCTTTCAGTTGTTCCCATGTGCCAGATGCACAGAAGCACTCACCAGAGAGAAGGGCGGGAAGGCAGGAAGGCAGGCCCTCAGTCAAGTGGAAGAGAGCCAGGTATCATATGGTATACCTTCCATCTCTGTTACTGGTTGGTGGACTGCTTGTGCTCAGGAGTTCTGAGCTACCTCAAGGGGAAGAAACTAGAGCAGATCAGAACTTCTGTGCCACTCAGTACCTGGGATCAGTCCTTGGAGCAGCTTCTGTACTTCTGGCTTGGGTGTGATAGGGAGACCATCTCAAAAGAAACAAAAATTGTGAGTCCTGGTACATAAAACTAAACTATATGATGAACTAACTATATGCTGAAATGCTGGCTGGTAGGATATACAGGCTGTAAGTGATATAAGGGCTCAAGATGGGAGGGGGAGATAATTGCATGGAATGGAGCAGTCAGGCCAAGCTTCACAGAAGAGATGAGCCTTAATCTGAGTCTTGAAGGATAGGCAGAATTTGGATAGAGAATGGGGGATGCAATACCCTAACTAGAACTGTGAGGATCAGAATGAACCTGACCTGTGTGAGGACCAGTGCTTAGACATGACTGTTCCTTGCAGCAGATCAGGTGAGATGGTTTTTAGAATCACGGAGATGGTGGTTGATCTTCCAGGCCACCTTGTTCTTTCTGGGCCAGCTGCCGTATTACCTTTGACTGTTGGCTGTTTAAAGAATGCCAGGCTTCCTCTCTGCTGTGGCCTTCCCCTGAGGCCAGAGTTTTGGACTGGAAGTTAGAAAACCAGGATTCTGATCTTGTATCACTCTCTGTGTGACCCAGAGGCATGTAAGACAATGGAATCTGCATCCAACAGACATTCTCCACAAACTGGAATCTCCACGGATTCATCTTCTAAGTAGATGCAAAATTAACCATGATAAATGTGAAGTCTTATACAGACGTTCAGAAAATCAGCTGTACATGTACAGGAACTGGTGAAGGTTCTGACTACATGTCGGTTTCTGTAAAAAAAAAAAAGAGTTGGGCTGTGTGGTGTGACATGGCAGCTAAAAAGCTCATGTGATCTAGGCCACATTGATAGAAGCCCAGTGTCAAGTGAAGAAGACGCGATCCAAAAGCATCGTTCATTTCTGAGTGCCGTACTTCAAGGTTATTTTGACCAGCTGGACCGCATCCATGGGAAGGTGGACTTGAAACTAGGCAAGGAACTGAGATTGCCTGGTCTGGAGGCGAAGACATGGGGTGGGCATGGTAGTTTGTTTTGGTGTTTTTTTTTTATCAAATATTTGAGGGGCTGTTAAGTACAGAGAAGAATAGACTCATTCTGCTTGGTCCCATAAGTAAGAAGTAGGAGCAGTGGACAGAGATTGCAGTTTTCCTCTCATTCTTAAGTGAAATCACAGCTGCTGCAAAGTAGAGTCAGCCAGTCAGTCAGCAAGCCCCTGCTGTGTGCCAGGCACTATATGTAGATACAGATCCAAAGAGTGAAACGGTCCCTGCTTGTGAAGGGCATGTGTCCAAATAGATATGTGAAAATCTGTCTAGTACAAATACATGTTAAAATACATGCAATACAAATAGAAAGTTAACAAATGTGCCTATATAAAGTAGCTATATACAGGGTCGTTTGGGAGGGAGAACAGTAGCAGTTAGGATCAGGAAAGCTTCATGCAGAAGATAGTGTTTGAGCTTCGTTTTAGTAGAAGAGAAGGACTCTGAAGCAGTGATTTCCCATTGAGTGCAAGTTTTCCAGTAGAAATTAGATAATGCGTATCAGGGATATTCTTGAGGCCTACCTCAACTACTTATTGTGATGTGGAGACGACCTTTTAGAGTGTAAGCGCTGGCAGGTTCTCTCATGCTAGAAAATGCTTCAAGTCTGTCATTCCAATGACCCACCGCTGAACCAGTCTAGCTAAGTACAAAAGGTTCATCGGTAGTAAACTGGCCCCATTCTTGAATTCTATAGTCTATATTCACGACTTACAGATAGTAGATTTTTGAGTAGTATGATGTCATTAAAAAAAGGGGGGAAGAAGTTTGTAGAAAACTATCTGAAGAGCACTTAAAGTTGAAACTAGGAGACCAAACAAATGAAAAATGAAAATCATTTGTCAAGATTTCTAGTTATTTTCTTCATCAACAGCATTGGAGACATAACATTTGGTCTCTTATAACCCAACCTCAGTTGTGCTGTTTGAGGAAATAGAAATTGTCCCAAAGAGGACTAAGTTGAGAAAGAGCAGCTGGGTCATACCAATGATATCACTGAGTAGGTCCATTCTGGAGAGGCACTGAAGGATTGATTTCTACAAATGTTTAAAAGAAAGATACTGAAGGTTTTCTTTTTATTTAGATCTTAGGATTTTATTGGCAAAAGTGGTTATTGAGAGGACATAAGTAACTTAGCAATCCATATGCCTACTTTTTTTTTTTTTTTTTTTGTCGGGAGGAAGGAAGGTACAGGTTCATATTGTGTTGGTATAGGGAGTTCCTGTCTCTACCAGTGGCTTAGCACTTGCTCTGTAACTTAAATTTTTAGAGAATTGCCTGCAGTGATTTGCCTAGTCACATAGCCACTATGTGTCAGAAGGGAGCCTTAAACACAGGGCTTGATTCTGAGGCTGGCTCTCTCTCCACTGTACCTTACTGTTTCTCATTTACTTTCTTACCTCCACAAAAATTTTTGATAATGATTAACACATACCAAGGGAACAAGTAGGCTTGCACGAATGATATTGTAAAGTAAATGCCTTCAGTCATCAAACACTGGATTTAAAAGTGCAAAGAATACAAGATACTAGTGGTTGTTTTTTCAACGCTTTCAAATCAGAGCAAAATTGTCAATGAGAAGTTTAATTTTAATCATCTTATTACCAATAACAAGGGAGGGAAAGAACAGGAAGACATATTTGTCATAGTAATATGGAGGCTTTCTCCTAGTACACAGCCACATATTGGATCCTTATAGATTCTTCAAATACTCCTATTCATAAATGACAGTGTGTTAGTTGTATCTTGTCCTCGAATGTGTATGTTTGACAGAATCTGTACTTGGACATTAAGCTGGACCAAAAATTGAGTAAGAAGAGAGCATACTGAATTGCATTTCTGTAATTCTGTAGTGCTTTCCATGACCCCAAATTTCTTCCTGAATCAACCCATCTTTAATAGTTAACTTTTCCCATAATGCTATATGCCTTTAAGTCATGGACTACCACAGTTTCTGCAGATTCAGAACTGTGGGTCATTGTACAGGGCAGTGGAGAGACCTAATAGAGGGAATAAAATAGCCTGTGACATATTACAAAATCACAGAATTTCAGTGGGAAAAAACCTATACGTCTATATAATCCAGTTCATACCCAAAAGAGTCCCCTTTCCAGCATACCTGAAAGGGTCATCTACCCTTTTTCTTGAAGGATTCTACTTAGAGGGAACCCACAACCTTGAGAGCCAAACCACTTCACTTGTAGATAACTTGAGTATTGGGAGATGTTTTCACTCTGTTGTTGTTCAGTTGTGTCCATCTCTTCATGACCTCATGGTCCATAGCATTTCAGTACTGTCCATGAGGTTTTCTTGGCAAAGATACAGGAGTGGTTTGCCATTTCCTTCTCCAGTAAATTAAGGCAAACACCGGTTAAGTGACTTGCCCAGGTCAGTAACTTCTCATGGCTAGTAAATGTCTGAGGTCAGATTTGAACTCGGGTCTTCCTGACTCCAAGCCCATAAGCCTAATGTATTTCTTGCCAGTTTTTACACATTGCTCCTCATACTTCTAGAATCAAGCAGAACAAATCTATTCCCTCTTCACATGAAAGCCCTTGAAATATTTGATGGTAGTTGTCATTCCCTTCTCAAACTGCCCTCCTCACTCCCAACCCCCCAGTCTTCTCTTCTCCAGACTAAATATCAGTAGTTCTTCCAGATATGATCCTTATAGACCAGGAACTTGAGGTTCTTCACCATCTTAGTTGTCTTCCTCTGGATGACTTTCAGCTTGAAATCTTTTCAAAAATGTGCCCAGAAGTCAGCACATGATTCCCAGATGTATTATTATTAGCTCAAACAGAATACAATGGAATTATTGCTTCCTTATTCGTAGATACTCTTCTTAATGAAGCCAGAGTAACACAAGAGCTATCAGAGATAGAGGACTAAAAAAGGATTCTGTTCCACCTCATTGCAGGATCAACCAGGCAGCTCACATAGCGAACATCTCCTCTCCTTGAGACCCAAGGAGAGCCTGGTGGGTAGAGCTCTTATAGAAAACATAATGATAAGACATGGACAAGAGTTGTTCAGAATGAGGAATGGATGGATTACAGTCCACGTCGTGGGTTGGGAATACTCGCATCACTGAGGTCACAAATCTGTTGTGATATGTTGACAATATGCTTCAAATACTTCAGTTTAAAACGTTCTATTGGGTTAGACTGAAAGCTGCCTCAGCTAGTGAATGTTTGCCAAAAGCAAGGAGACTTGATGGTCAAGGGCTCCACTAGATACACTTGAGTTTGACTAAGTAAGTGACTTTAATCAATTGGCCATTTATTAAGCACTGCAGTTAACAGAGATGAAAGTGAAATAGTCCCCGCCCTGGGAGAGCTCACGTTTCTATTGAGGAGACACGTACAGATTCGAGAACATACAAAATAAAAGGCAATCTTGTGGTTCTGGGGAGGGAAGCGCTAGCCCCAGAGGACACCTGAGCAATTCCAAGAGTTAGAAGTGGGGAAAGAGGAAATCTTTCTTGTCTTAACACTAAACAAATTAGGTTAGACCAGACAGATTACCGATGAGGTCCTTTGCTGTTTTGAAATTCTTATTTATAAAATCGCTTTCCATATTGGGGCCTCAGTTTCAGTTTTTTCATGTAAAATGATAGGGTTCAACATAAATGATCTTCCCTCTTTTTTTTTTTTTTAAGGATAGGCCAGGGGGTTGAGTGACTTGCCCAGGTCACACAGCTAGTAAGTGTATGTATCTGAGGTTGGATTTGAACTCAGGTCCTCCTGAATCCAGGGCCGGTGCTCTATTCACTGGCCCACATAGCTGCCTCTAAATGATCTCTTAAGATCCCTTTCAGTTCTGAAATGATACGAGTTTGTGGTTCATTTAATCACCTGGCACTAGGAGTTCAGTGATTTGTATACCTCCCAGTGCCATTTGTGGGAGACGGATTAGGAAAGCATTGTTTTCCAAGCCACCCAACAAGAAAAGGGAGGAGCAGCGTTTAGAATATAGGTCTCCTGACTTCCAGACGCACGGTCTAGCCATAGGACTTGATTGCTTCATTCTGAAGCAGACAGTCTTCAAGTAATAACCTTTTCTAGCAACCAGAGCTTTCTAATAATAAGTATCTTCATAAGGTAGCTGGCTCCCTGTCCCTGAAAACTGTTCAGGCAGAAGCTGGTTTGCCATGGAATTTCTGCACAGATCAGGAGCTGGAATGAGATGTTTCTTACTGTGAGAGGACTAAGACCCAAGCCATTTAATGCCTTGTTGGGGAATTAGAAATCTTTAGCCTGGAGAGGTGAGAAGACCTTGGGAAATGTAAGCCTTTGATATATCTGAAGGGGTACCATGTAGAGAAATTAGACTAGTTCTGCTTGGCTGCAGAGGGCAGAACAAGGCAAGGATGAGGATAAACTCTAGGGAGGCAGATGATGCCTCAATGTAAGGAAACACTACCTGACAATGTGGTGTCCCCACATGGCCTGGAGTTATTCAGGAGGCAGTGAGATCCTGTGTTGGGGAGCAGTGGGAGCTAGGATGGCCAGCCGGGGGAGCAGATCACACAGCCCACAAGCCCACGAGTTTGGGCCCAGTGTAGTGGGGAACAGGGAGAACTTTGAAAGAGTCTGCTTGACTTTCCCTTTGAAAAATGCCTCCTTGCTTTATGCCCAGAGGCGGTACTGAACCTAGCCATTTCTCCTTATAGGCAAAAATCCTTGAGTAACAAGAGCGATGGGTCTAGTAGCTAGCTCCGCGTTTGTTTTGTCTGACTGAAATGACAAGATCTGAGACCCAGATGGGATTCCTGGGCCATGCCTTGGGGGGTCCCAATCAAAACTCCCATTTCTTCAGCACTTACAGTGATCTTCTAAGGGAGGTGATGCCAGGGTTATTTTCTCTGTTCTACAAATAAGGAGATCTGGGCAAACGGAGGTCAAGTGGCACTTGCCCAGAGCCATTCAGCCAGCGTGTGCTCGAGTCAGGGCCACTCTCTGCCCGGAAGCTTTTGCACTAGGAGCACTCTGCTACAGTCCCCACAGCCCCCCACCTCCCCCCCAGTGCTTCTAGCTCCTTGCTCCTGCCACTGCTTCACAGTATTCTGGGCCTGCCTCTTTAGAACCGTAACCAGTCCCTGTGGAGTAGGCCTCTGAGCTATGGGGGCTAGCACTGCCGGGCACGTGACATGCCCTGAATGCCAGCACTGTGAGGGATGCCTGAGTGGCAGCCCTGGGGCAAGGAATCTGTGACGTCTAGCCAGTGAGTGTCATTGCCTGGGCAGAAAGCACTTGGTACACACGGACTCCTGGGGCCGGAGAGGAGGGCTAGGGACAGCCCAGAGGAGACGACAACGACGAGGAGGAGGATAAATTTCCTTCCTATCCTCCTTTAAAGTTTACAAAGTGCTTTTCCTTACATCAGCCTTGGGGAGTAAGGGGGAGGAATGAGAGAAAGCAAGAGGGATGTAATTAAAATCAAGAAAGTAACTTTTTAACACAGACTTGTTCAACAATACTGAGACAAAGGGAGAGGTCACTTTTGAAACTTTTGCAAGGAAAAGTTTTACAACTACTAACTTGCTTTTCTATTGCTTTAAGATTTACTGAATACTCTTTCCCCCATCCCCAACGGCTTTGTACACAGAAGTGTTGGAGAAACATGCTGTAAGGATATAAAAGTAGGAGGGGGTGGTGTTGAAGGAAACTGCTTCTGCTCTCAAGGAGTTTACCTTTCCAATAATGATGTTAAGACATGTTCACAAACAAGCATAGTACAAAATACACTGCTAAAGACAAGGGGGCAGGATCTGATCAATGTACTGTGTGAAATACAGGAGGGAGAGGGGATTTGGGGTAGGAGAGACGTGTGTATTCCCTAAGCATGGAGGGAAGGGCTACTCGAGCTGATGTGCAGAAGGACAGGAGATGAGGACAGCTGGCCATCTGTTTGACTACACTATCAAGGGTCTGAAGGAATAGAATGAAATAAGACCAGAAAAAGAGATTTGAGCCAAATGACGGAAGGCCTTGTATTCCATGCTAAGGAGTTTGAATTTTATCCTCCAGGTAGTGGGAAGCCATGAAGGTGTTTTGAGCTGGGAAATGATGTGGTTTGTGTGTTTGCAAGAGTATTTTGGCAGGTTGAAGAGAATAGGTTGAAAAAGGGAGATACTGGAGACAGGGAAACCAGAACCATAGAGGCATATGATCCCAGACAAAAGCTAGTAAGAGCCTGAACTCAAATAGTAGCAGAAAGGGGTGATAGAAGAGATGTTGCCAAGGTAGAATCAACAGGAGAACTGTACCTTGACCATTCCCTTCTTGGCATGGTCAATATATGGTAAACTTGCTTAGCTGTTCCCATGGTAACCTGATCTTTGGGAGATAGAACTGCCCTCTAGGGAGGCAGAATCTCTCAATGTTTAGAGCTGGTTTGGGTTGGTAGTTATTAAAAGCTGTTGCTGATGACATGTGAAAACTGAATTCATGGTCATAGAAGAGCAGTGGAGCATTTGGTTAATGGTGAGGCCATTGTGATCTAGTGAAAGAAAGCAGAGAACTGAAAATCCCGTTTACTTCTTGTGGAATTTTGCACAAATCATTTGTCATATGTAGGCCTCAGTTTATCCATGTGTAAACTGGGAATAATATTACCTAGGTCACAGGTTTTTGCTTTTGGCTAAAGGCCATTGCTAGACTGAACAAGACTGAACAAGACACACAATAAATAACCTAACATGTGAAGTACATAGGATGCAGATACAAAACCAGAACTGAAAACGCTTCCTGCCAGTATGTTTAACGTGATTGTACATGTATGACCCATATCAGATTGCTTGCCCTCTTGGGCAGGGAGGGAGAAAAATTTGGAACTCAGAATCTTACAGATATGAATGTTGAAAACTACCTTTACATGTAATTGGAAAAAAATAAAATAAAATACTATTAAGTGGGGGAAAAAAACCCAAACACTTCCTGCCCTGGAGACACACAGATTCCACTAAAGGAACACAAGATGCTTTGAGGAAGGCTAAAGCATTAACAGAAAGGGCAAGAGGGGCTCCCCTTAGGAGATGTGATTAGGAAAGGCAGAGGTGAGGAGGCATTTGGAACACTCGTGGTCTTTAAAGTACATTACAGTATTAAGAGTTTCTGAACGTTAAAATGTGATACTTTCAAGGTAATTTCCTAAAAGTAATCTCCGTGTTGATTTAATTATAATGTCTAAAATAACTTGATGCATAGACAGCGCCAAAAATGAGAACTTAAACAGATTTTCAAAGTCACATTCCCTGTTTCAGTAACTAACTTATCTAGAATTTAGTTTGAAAGAATAGATTTTTCTTTGATGCTTTGCTCACAACAGTTCTGTGAGATAGGTAATGTAAGTGTTTATTCTCATTTTATGGGTTGAAGAAGTTGGAGCTTCGAATAGAACAGAATTGTCCATGGTCACAATGCTTAAATCTAAGACTGAAATTTGACGATGCCGCCACCACCGATTTTAAGGCCCATGTGCTTCTGCGCTAAGCTTCTCCAAGTTGAAACTGTCCTCCAAGGAACTTTTGGCAAAACAACTCGGGCTGATGTGGCCTGTTGTTGTAGTCTTCAACAACAGTTATGGGACTTGAAGGAGACTTCACAAAATGATTAGGCCAGTTATGCGTAAAGCAGTAGGACTTTATTCAGGGAAGGCCTGAGGACTACACAGAATCCTGGAGGGCAGGGTCATGAAGGGAATGAAGGGGACCAGTGAGGGAAGAGAGATTTTGTGCAAAGGCTATGCCCCTGGGTCTCAGTTGAGCTTCCGAACCTTAGATGCGATGGTTTTTAGGCCATGGCAGGAAGAGGAAAGGGGCTGTTTTGTGATGACCATTGGAGAGGCAGCTCTTGGACTTAGCATACCCACTTCCACCATGCTCTGTCACTCCTGATCTGGGTGTGCAACATCTGACTGCAGACACCTCTGAGGCTATGGAGAGCTGAGTTAGTGGTGGGTTTCCCATCCCTGTCACAGAGACTGGCTTAGGAACCCTGGCCCAATCAGGGAAAGCATCACAGGCCACGGAAGCTTCCAGGGAAGGGCATAAAGAAAGCACATGTGCACAGGAGAGGCAGCCCGCTTGTAGGTAAGCCCCAGAGCTCTGTCCTGCCCTACCTGCCCAGGCAGCTAGGTGGCACAGTGGAAAGAACACTGGTCTTGGAGGTCAGGAAGACTTGAGTTCATATCCAGTCTCAGATATTTAATAGCTATGTCATCCTATCAACGCCTGTCTTACCTCATTTTGCTGACCTGTAAAATGAGGGTAGTAATAGCACCTACCTCCCAGGGTTGTTATGAGGATAAAATGAGATAGTTATTATAAAGCGCTATATAAATGCCAACTATTATTACCTCCCAGATTAAAAATAATTTTACTAGATGATATTTTATACAGTGCTGTTTGAAAATCCAAACCTGTGGCTTTATTGATGCAGGGGATCTCCTGGTGAGGAAAAGACAGATCTGCTGTTGCTTTGCAAGTGAGAGTTCTGAATTGTTGCTAGGGCTCTGGGATGTGCCCAAGGTCGCTTGTAGTGCCTTGTGGTTTACAAAATGCTTCATGTTTTCTCATCCAAGTCCACATTATCTTGTTGGATCCTCACAACAGCCCTAGGAGATAGATAGCATAGGTGAGGTCACCATTTTGCCAGATGAGGAAGTTGTGGACCTGAGACAGGGGAAGTGACTTTCCTACAGTCACCCAGCTTTATAAGTACCAGAGCCAGAGTTGGAGCACAGACTGCCTGTTTCCAAATCCAAGACTTTTTCTGCTGCGTGACAAAATTTTAAATATGGATGTGAAAACACTTTTCAAAAGAGTCCGTAGCTAGACAAATAGTTGTCTGTATCCAGAAACTGCAGTGCTTAAATTCCTATGTTTAGGCATCAGTGCAGATAGACTTGTGCCTCTTATGCTTTTGTGTGGGTCTCACTCCTCTCCTCTCCCCTCCTTTTCTGATCTGCAGCCTCCTGTCCAAGATCCTAAGTGAGTGCGAGGACGCGGACGAGATCGAATATCTGGTGGACGGTTCCTGGTGTCCTATCCGAGCTGAGAAGGAGAGGAGCTGCAGCCCCCAGTGCCCAATCCTTGTCCTTGGTGGGTGAAGTGGGCAGCAGGGTCTGGGAGAAGTTAGAGGGAGAGAAAAGAGTGCTGAGTCACTTGACAGGAAGGAACCAGACCGGTCACCTGGCCCTTTGCATTGCCACGTGTGGAAGCTTTTGGTTCTGTACCCCAGGACAGGCTCTGTAGCCTTAAGTTGTTGAGGAGAAACAGTTTGTCCATTCACACAGTATGTTTCTAGGACACCTGTAATACAAGCTGCTTCTCCCCAGAGAGCAACGCCCAGGGCCCTTGGACCTCCCCAGAAGCCTCCCCACCTTTCTCAGAAACTGCCTGTTCTGCTCAGCTCAGCTCAGCAGTCAGAGGCAGAGCTGTGGAGGGAGGCCCAGATGGTCTTGTTTCTCTAGCACCAGGGTGAGCTGAGGAGGCCTTAGAGTGTACCTGGAAGTGACTGAGAGATTGGGAAGAGGATTAGCAAGTAAGAGATGGGAGAGCAAGGGAAAAGGGGAAAGTCACCTAACCCAGGCGGATCTTTGCTGCATATTTCAGAAGGTCTGATTTGTCTTGCCCTCTATTCAAATCTGTATTTTTACCGATTCCGTAGCAACTGAAATGTTTCTCCAGAAAGGGCAGGTTTTAGTTAACTGAGAAGTAATTAGAAAACTTGTATTTGTTTCAACACTTTGTGTGAAAATTCTGCTCAAACTGTAGGATTGTGTATCCAGAGAATGTCCCTGATTGTTCTCTTTAAGGGGTTGTCATTCTGAACATCTGTAACCACCTTCCAATCCTGAGAAGGTGCCTCAGTGTCCCTATCTGTAAAATGGGTGGATTAGATTAATTCTGAAGACCCTTTCCAGCTCTGAATCTCTGACTCAGGTTTGGGGGACCCAGTAGGACTTTTAAAAATATTAATAAATCCTTCCCATTTAGCACACTTTCTTTTTTTTTTCCATCCAAAACTTGTTACAGGAAAAAAAAAACCACTCATTTAGTTGAAGATTCTGCTTAATTTGAGATTTTATAGTAATCATTAGCTGTGTCTTAATGGGGGTTTGAAGTCATTTGAAGGTTAGCTGGTATGTGAAGCAAAGGAAAAACCAAGGAACTCAACTCCTTGGTTCAGGCCTGTGGGCTTTCTTGGATGTGTAAAACACCCTGTCCCTTTCTTTTCAGGATCCTCCGATGTGAATGGGCTGTTACCCACCCCCAATGGGAACAGTGAAAATGGAAAGCCAAGTGCCGATGTGGTGGACCTCACACTGGACAGCTCATCCTCGGAAGAGGAGGAGGATGAGGAAGAGGAAGAAGAAGAAGATGATGACGAGGAAGATGGCCCCCAACCCAAACGCCGCTGCACGTATGAAAAAGGTCTAGTCTCCGCCTGCTGACTGGGGCCTGGAGCGAGCATTGTCCTCTGGGGACAGACTTGAATACTCTGGTGCTTACAAAACTGGGAGGGAGGCAGGTTGGTTGGGGGCGAGGGGTGTGGAGGGAGGAGGGATTTTTCCCCACCCCCTTACCCCGTTCTTCCTCTTCAGTTTCTTTGGACTTTACTATACAAAGCTAACAATTAAAAAACAAGCAAACAAAACACACACCACACACACACAAAGCAACAAAATTGAGCTGCTTCCCAGTTGTAAAAAAAACAAACAAACAAACACATTTGAGCCTGGAGGAAGGAGTGGGGCACCCAGGTTGGTTTATCGGGACCCATTGAG
>NW_020948951.1:7419017-7538843 GCF_900497805.2 Vombatus ursinus | reverse complement strand
CTTGCTGGGTCTTTGGATGATTGGGGAGGGATAGGGGCGGGGATGGGACTATGGCGGCTGATGGAACCTAGCAAGGTTTGGGGAGGGGCACTTTGTGGGGAGTTTGGGGAGGGCTTGGGGGGGAATGGAACGGGGATGGGGGCAGGGAAGATATAGAATTCCTGAGACAAGCTGTTCCTTCTGGGGAACACCCACGGCTCTGCACCTCATGGAAACAAACACCCATTTTTGAAACCTTTTAATCAAATCTGAAGATGATGTAGAATTTCTTCGTAGTGAATCATTTTAGTTGAGAAGAAGCCATGGTGAGGGGTCGGGGAGGGAGGTTGTGAAGGGTGGGGGAGGGGGAAGGGTTTAAGCCACAGAGCTGTTGTATTTCTGAAAGTGCAATAACTTGGCATTTTGAAGACAGAAGCACGTAGACAAGTTTCCCTTTGGAAGGAAGCTTCCATGGTCAGTGGGAGGCTCCAAGGTGACCCTGCCTCTTTGGACCAACCCACTGGGATGGAGGAGAGCAGAGGGGGAGGGGTCAGGTGGGGGGCAAGGTGGGGAAATGAGGCCCTTCAAGAATGCCAGGTGTGGAAATTCTCAGTTTCTAGCCAGCTACCTCGGTAACTCCAATTCAGGTTTATTTCAGTACGAAAACAGTGCAGACACCCACCACCAACTCTGTCCCTGTGTGGTGACAGGACGAAGGGTGGGGATGTCGGGGAGGGAAGTAGCCACAAGTTCTTGGACTTCTCTGTGCATCTCTCTCTCTCTCTCTCTCTCTCTCTCTCTCTCTCTCTCTCTCTCTTTCTCTCTTTCTCTCTTTCTCTTTCTCTCTCTCTCTCTCTCTTTGTCTCTCCTGCTCAGTACTGTGTCCTAAAACAGAAGCCAGCGACTTACTGTTGAGGGTGGAGGGAGGAGAAAGGGGGCAGAAGAGGGGTTTTTCTTTTTTTTTTCTTTTTTTTTTTTTTTTTTTTTTATTTTTTTTGTTGTTTGGGGTGGGGTGGGTGGGGTTTTGAGTCTACAAGCAGTTACAGGTTTCCCTCACAGTAGGAATATTGTTGGAAACTCTTCTTGCTGAAATCTGGCTGACTTTGCTTTCCAGAGCCTGTCCTGGAGGTGGGACTTTGAGGGTGGGGGGTGGAGGGTCAGAGAGGAGGGAGATCTGGGGCTGCCCAATTCTTCCCTGCTTCTTACCACTCAGGTTGCCTGGAAACCAAATGCGATCAGGTGTGGAAGGTTCTTGTCCCAGGCTGGCTTTCTCTGGGCGCCCAGCAGCTGAACTCCTCTGTTCCAAGGCAGGCGTTCTGCTCTCCAACCCCTGGCATGTTTCCTGAGCTGGAGTAACCAAGTCAGACACTGGTCTAGGGTCTTCCTTGTATGTCTTCCTCCTCTCTTCTCTTTCCCACTGGGAGGTGAGGAGCAGGTCTCCAGATGCTACTCCCCACTCCTCTAAAAGCCCAATGCTTAAGTAGCACTTTCAGATGCCTGTGTTAGGAAGTTTGGGGGGTGGGGAGAAGTGGAGGAAGGGAAGTGATGCATCTAAAATAATTCCAGCCACCTAAAGCCATCCATCTACCTCCCCTTTTCCCTTTTCTCTTACTGGAATCCTCATCAAAATGGATACAATGGGGCTGAGGAGGAGACATATGGGAGACCAAGACTTGAGGGTCCTCGTGAAGGCCTGTCAGGAGACCCAGTGCTACCAGGGCCATCCTCTATCCTGATCTAATCCCATGTGATTGGGGGTGAGGGGAATAGGACTGGATGTGATCCACCCCCAGCCACAGACTGGGTGCTGCCAGTAGGAGGGGCCTTTCCTCCCAATGCTCTGATGACTCACCCCGGAAATACAGATGGGGAGGGTAGAGGGGATATGCTGGTTCCTGTTGGGATTTTACTCACCCACCCCCACCCCAAAGCTGAGCAGAGATCCCCACCCAGCTGCTGAACTGTCACAAAGGGCACACTGGGGACCTTTGGAGTGGCACTGAAATGTCCAGGGTTTCCCCAAGGTGGGAAGGGAGAGCCTTGGACCTGATTTCCACCTATTTTCACGGTTTTCTTCGTTTCCTTTTCCCTCCAGTCCTCCCTGCCTTTTTCCAAACCCAGAATAATTTTCCTTTATATAAACAACTCTCCTAGCAAGGAAGCAATATCATTTCAGGTAACAATGGGAAATGTGGTAGAGCTCCAATTAAGTTTTACTGTATAAAACAGGTTGCTCAGCTTGACTCCTCGGGAGCATGGGCAGCTCATGTCCAATTTTTTCTAATATTTGTATCCTAATTTAATTGTTTTTTAAAAATGAAAATAAAAAAGGTCTAGGCCAAGCCACTTAGAAACATCATGATTCAGTTCCTGGTTTGGGTTGATTTTTTTGGCCAGCTGTTCTGTACATATGTTTTCTTATATCCTCGTTTTGTTTTTGTAAAGAGAAAAAAAAAAAAGGAAAAAAAAACCCCAAAATATTTTTCTTTCCCTTCCGTACACATTCTCCAGAATTCAAAAGTATAGTGTTTTGTTAAATAAAAAGATTTACATTTCGAGGCCTGTGCCCACTGTTTCCGGCTCAGAGGTGTGGGGTGTGTCTCTTCCACAGCAGGGCAGGGAGGGGACTTGTGGACCTTGCCCAGAAAGGGCTGGGCCACTCTGCCGGGAGTCCTGGTCCTGTGGCTGCAATGAACTGGAAGCTGGGAGGTTGGGAGGGTGGTGGAGCAAACCAGGGTTGGGTCTCCAGCACCCACAGTGGTCTCTGCACACAGAGACACGCACACTCACACTTCCACACTCCAGTGGGCCACCTTAGGCATCAAAGACCAGCTTTTGATGCTCCAGGCTTCTGCTGTCTCACCCTTTTTCTCAGGTAGGAGGATAGAGTAGCTCAAAGGTAACCAGCCCAGCCTAAAGCCTCAGGGGGCTTGGCACAGCCTCTCCACCTGTGCTTGGCACAGCTGCTTGGCACCAGGCTTGAGGATCTCTCTACCCTTGGATTCTGGAGGCCTGGGTTCCAGCCCTAACTAGCTATGTGTTCTTGGACAAGTCTAATTTCTGGTTTCTTGGTAGACTTGCTTCCAGGTTGAACTAGATGTACTTTTAGTTCTAATGTTCTAGTTTTAAAGCCCTTTCTATCTCTAATCTTTCGTAGGTCAGCTCTACTGAGCTAGACTAGAGGAAAATGGTACCAGTCTTAGGGGAGATTTGGAAAAACCAGATTGTTCGTAGAGCAGACTGCATTTAGCTCCTTTTGCCCCCAACCTCTTGTCCTTCCCATTTTCTCCTTGATTGAATTCCTGAACTTTGAGCTGATTTAATCATTTTATGTATTAGGCTTAAGGGTCAGAGCCCCAGCCTAAAGCCAGATGAACACTACTTGGCAAAGACAGCTGGTTTGTCAACACAATTAGCAAGCCCTTTAATTGCGTACTCATCACCATGGGTTTGTTTTGTTTTTTTTCTTCCCCAATCCCTGTCTCCACAAGAGCCCTCGCCTTTCTGTGCCCTGGTAGAACTAGCGCTGGGCATCTGTTGTCATCACCATTCAGCCCGTGGACATAGAGCTCAGAGGGGTCAGGAGGCAACTGGGAGTTTGTTTTGTCATTAACAACCTGCGCTGACAAGGGGAAGCTATCACAGACCTATCCTCTCATTTTGGAGACAGAAGGCCCTTCAGTTGGTGTTGGGGCATCTCCAGTCCTCCTCGACAAACCACAGTCTTAAGTAACCTCGTCTCTGTTACCATCCTGGCTTCCCCAGACAAGAAGCTCCAACCCAAAGACCTTTATCAGTGGATCAAGGACAATGACCTTTCCTCAAAAAGCTGGTGAGTTGTGTATGTCGCCAACACCCCAACTCAACTTGGGGAAGAAGACTGCTTTAGAGGAGTGAGGAAAGCATTTCTCCGTTGGGCTTTAATCTAGCACCAAAGCCCATGCACCAGCCAGCAGAGGAGGTAGAACCATAAAGGGCTGCCTGAACATGTCCTGTAACCCACCCCTCCGCCACTATCCTGACTTTGTTCATCTTCAGATGAAAAGAACTCGGGTCCAAAAGCAGCTTGGACTTCTCTCCCTCCAGGTCCAGTGTGGCAGAGTGGAAAAAAAGTCATCAAGTCCTGGGTCTAAGCTCTTTTTTTTTTTTTTTGCAGCAATTGGGATTAAGTGACTTGCCCAGGGTCACACAGCTAGTAAGTGTCAAGTGTTTGGTTTGAGGCCAGATTTGAACTCAGGTCCTCCTGACTTCAGGGCCGGTGCTCTGTCCACTGCGCCACCTAGCTGCCCCAGTCTAACCTCTTAATAATAGTTATGCAACTCCTGACAAGTCACTTCTAATCTCTGGTCCTCAGTTTCCCCATTTGCAAAATGGAGATAGTACTTGTCTCCTGGACACAATGTAAGCTCCTTGAGGGCAGGGACTTTTTTTTTCTTTGTATCTCCAAGTACCTAATGCAGTGCTGGGCACATAGTAAATGCTTAATAAATGCTTGTTGCTTAACTGATTAATGCTTGCACTAGCTCCCTCACAGGATGGTTGTGAGGAAAGTATTTTGTAAATATAAACAGGGCTTCCTTGGCTCTCACTCCCTTCACCACCCTTCACATACCCTGGAAGAAGAGCTGGTCTGAGAGCGTGTGACCCAACACGTCCTGGAAGAAGGGTTTTGTCAAGGCTGGGGAAGCAGCAGTGGAAAGGCCACTTGTGCACCATCCATCCACCCTGCCACCCTGGAGGAGTGAAAAGCTCTTCCCTGGTGGGACCTGGGCGAGGTTCGGGGCTGGGGCTGCCAAAGTAGGTAAAGCTCTTTGCTCACTCTCTGTAATCTCAGTCTCAACCTCAGTTCGGAGAAATGAGGAGATTGGAAAAGATCTGTCTCGAAGGTCCTAAATAATAGGAGTACTAGGTCTAAGAACTTGACTTCTCTTGCTTGCGCCCTTGGTTATATCACTTTTTTGAAGCTTGTTTTCTCCTGTGTCAGCTTTGACAAATAATAATCCTTCGCTGCTCAGTCGTTTTCAGTCTGATTCTTCGCGACCCCATTTCGGGTTTTCTTTGCAAAGATACTGGAGTTTTCCTTCTCCAGCTCATTGTTCAGATGAGGAACTGAGGCAAACAGGGTGAAGTGACTTGCCCAGAGTCACACAGCTAAGAAGTGTCTGAGGCCAGATTTGAACCGACTTCAGACCCGACACTCTATCCGCTTCGTCACCTAGCTGCCCTATAAATGCTACCTTAAAGCATAATGTAAGTGGGTGAAAACTGGGCTGGGCACAGAGACCAATCTCCTCCCTCTGGTTCCTGCAAAGACGATCCCTCAGCCGCTCCAATGCCAGAGAAATTGCTGACATTTCCCTAGCACTTAATGGTTTAAAAAACGCTTTCTTTACAACAACCCGGTGGGGCAGAGAAGCATCTCCATTTTACAGATGAGGCTCAACATTGTAGAGCTTGTCAAAAGGCATGGATAGTAGAGATAGAATCTGAACCCAAGTCTTACGACTTCAAATACAGGGTGTCCAAAAAAGTCTTAGTTCAGTTGTAAGCTATCAGAGCTTAAAACCATGCCAAATACTGCCTGCTTTCCACCACACAAGACCGCTGCTAACAAGTCTGTATCCAGTGGGTTCCGAGTGCCTACTCGGAGGGAGGGGTCCGACAAACCAGAACACCTAGCTCTTGCCCTTGGGTTTATTCATGGCTTAGCTCTACGAGACCCATCAGAAGGAACGTTTCCTGATGCAAATCACAAGGATCCAAAGCATCCAAAACTACTGGAATACCAGAGCTGCTCGATAGCCGTGTGGCCTTGGGTACGTGGCAACATCTGTGGGCTGGTTTCCTCCTCTGTAGATTGGAGGTTGAATTGTACGGCCTTGAAAGTCTTCTGGTTCTAAATCCTGTGAGTTTAGAAGAGCCCCAACACACCCTTTAGTGCATCTCCCTGTAAACCCAGCCACATGCAGTCTTTAGCTAGGCTGCTAGGAGAAGAGATTTTGGGGGCGTTGCTGCAAGCTGTCCTTCAAATGTGGATAAGACTGGGAGGGGGTCCTAGAGATAAGAACTAGCAACAGCAGGTGGAAGCGGCAGAGACACGGGTTTGGTCTTGATGCCTCCTCACTGCGAGTGCTCAAAGAGGCTGAGTCACCGTTTGTCAGCGACGCTCCAGAAGGGGTTCTTGTGCAGACCCAGCTTGGCCTGGATCGCTTGGGGCCCTTTCCAGTGCAGCCTCTGTGACTCTGAAAGAAGGGCTACAATGGGGACCAAAGGATTATGTGCCCTGGGTCACTCTGTAAAAGTGGGAAACAAGGGCTCGTGACCTCTTTCCATTATGCTGGGATCCTCATCTCCTGAATACACTAGCATGTCAATACCCATTTTGAAAATGGTATAAAGTCAGCATCCGAGCTCAGATCCCTGACTCACTATGTCTTCCTCTGTTCCTTCAGGGAGGCCCCGCATTACCATTGCTTCCCCATCTCCTGCCTGGGCGGCTGGGGCCACTGGCCCTTCTAATTCCCCTCTAGGGTTGAAATTAGCTGCATCACCTCGACCCTTTTCTTTCTGACACAACCCTTATCTTCTCTAGCTCAAAGCCCTGCCTCCACCTCTGATTCTGAAGGTGGTCCTGAACGCCTGGAACTCAATGTGATGAGAGATCTGACTTGCCCTTCTTCTATCAATGATGATCTCAGCTTGTCTCCTCTTTTTTTAACGGTGTAGGAGTGGAGACCTGTGTCAGAACTCCCATAATTGAGGCATAGGCTGTCATAAGAGTGTAGACCCCTGCCCTCAGCATGCAGGACATTATTCTTGGGGGAGAAGAGGATTGGTCCAATTAAAAGTACTATGGTTTCATCCACTCCCTATCCATCTGTCTCATCCTTCCCTCCTATCTCGCCTTGGAGAATGACTGACTAGCTGCCCTAGAGGTTTGGGCATAATAGCCTGCCCCCAACACTACCAATCCTTGCAAACAATTATACAGCCTCATTCCTAAGGTGTTCGTGTAGATGGCAGGCTGCCTGGCCTGAAGCCTTGCATTGTTCAAATCAGAAGACTTGGGTGGGATGCATGGCCCTACTGCTTTCTAACTAGGTGACCTGAGGAGTCACTCTTCTTTTCTTCTGGATTCCTCAGTTTCCATATATGTAAAATAGGGCTGAAGTAGATGGTGTACAAAAGTACCTTCAAACTCTAAATCCTGTCAATCTCCAAGGTAGTTTTAGCTAAGGAATGACTGGCAGAGGCCCCAACAGGAGAATTTTGCCTCCTTGCCATGGGTAAGAGATGGCCTCGATGTAGCCAGAAGTCTGGGAATGTTAGGGCTGGAAGGTGGAAGGTGCATTTAGCGCGCGCGCACACACCCCTCCCCCCCACCACACCGCCCTTCACAAAGTACTTGTTGGTCTCACTCCAATTTCCATGTCATGCCCAGCACCAATCCTAGTGGTGACCTTGGCCCTTTCCAAAGAGCACACATTGCAGCCATGCACCAATGAAGTCAGTAGATAGTTGGGAAGGAAGAAGTGAGATGAAGTCCTCTGACTTCTGCAAGGCCTCTCGGTGGCTGCCAATTCATTTTAATCACCTGGCCAGTTCTCCCCTGGGAGTTTCCCAAAAGCCTGTGACCTACTTTCCTCTCCTGCTAAGTACTCCCAACAGCCTGTGACGAGACAGCTCAGGACTCAGAAGGATGCATTAGGGTCCTCTCTCTCCCCCACTCCCGCTCCCACCCAGAAACAACTGGATCGCCTAAGCTGCTGAGATGAGCCCCCAAATCTCCCTTCGGCCTTAAAAACTAGGAGGCTTATGACACAAGCTAATCTCACGGTGTGGTCCCTGTCCTTGGGGGTCAGGGCAGATCAACCAGTGAGGTGTTGGCAATTGGCATTAGCTTAGGGAGGGCCTGGAGAGGGTGTTCCCAATCCGGACGCTCGTCTCCAAGGACCTGACCTTGCTTCCCCCGCCTCTGCAGAGGAGCCCGTGTGTGAGCCTGGAAGAGAGAAGCTGATGGCAGATGGGCTTTGGGATGCTGGTTACAAAGTTCAGGTTCTACTTCCACCTACTTCCGTCCCCATCCCCAACCTCAATTCGGCGTCTTGTCGGGCCAGTCCCTGGACTATATGCTGAGAGAGTTTCCACTTCTTACCATTCTTTGACCATCCTTCTTTATCACAGCATTTCTAGCCTTCACTCTCTGCACTTACATCCCCTCCTCTATAAAATGAAGCATTTGGACTGGATGGTTTGATGGTTTCCAGGGTTCCTCTCGGCCCTGACGTTCTATGTTTTAGTTTAGTGATTCTATAGAGGGATTTCTTTTATCCTGCTCCCTATCTGCCCTGGTGCCAAGACTATTTTTATCCCTTGATCTGAGGTGCCCACGGTGTCCAGCATTTGAGGACAGCTAGTTGGCACAGTGGTTAGCGTTCTGGGGCCTGGAGCCAGGAAGATGAATTCAAATTCAGCCTCAGATACTTCCTAGCTGTGTGACCCTGGGCAAGTCACGTCACCTCTGACTGCTTCAGGTTCCTCAATTGTAAAGTGGGGATAACAGCACCTTCCTCCCAGGGTTGTTGTGAGGATCAAACGAGATATTTACAAAGTTCCTGGAACATAGTGGATGCCTAATAAAGGCATCCCTTTCCCTTCATAAAGCTCCACAGCTTCTGCTTTTTTGGAAAGCAAACTTAAAGAGAGTTGGGGAGTCAGAGCCTAGTGGCGACAGTTGCATCCTCTCAAGACCTACCTGCCTTGGATGGCTCTCTGGGATCTGGAGAGAGAGGAGGAGAAGGGGAGCCTGGGCGCCATAGCTCCCATTGTAAGCTTGAACTCAGCTCAGCTCTGGGGTAGGTAGAAATCTTCTCTATTCCTATGTCTACTTGCCAAGAGCAGTAATAGGCCCAGGGCATGGTGAGCAGCCAGGTGATGAAGATACTGCCACTGAGCCTGAGGGTCCCTCAGGGGTCTTCTGTCCCCCCCCACCCCAGCCCTAGCATTTCTCTCTCAGGTCGAAGACGGCACCTCAGTAGGTAGTGAGGTCAGACTGAGCTGGACTACCTCTGGTGCCAGTCAGTGCCATCTGTCACTTTGAATACCTCTTCCCCCAAAGGACTCTAAGAGGCCACCGTATCCAGCCTTCTGTCTTCAGTCACTTATCACCAACCTTAAAGTCAATGATAGGCCGGAGAGTGAGGAGATAAAAGTTTTGATTCCTGGCTCAATTCAATAAGCATGTATTAAGTGCCTACGGTGTGTCAGACAGTGTGGTAGGCCTGAGAGATATAAAGACACAATGCTAGTTGTGTAACTCAGAAAATCACCTCTTAGGCTGTTTCCTCGTCTATAAAATGGGGATGATATGAATAATTGCAGGCTTGTTGCTAGGACGCCATTTTGGAAATTATAAAGTGCTCAGATAAACATGCAGGGGGTGGCTGAGCCAGAGGCCATCTTTTTCCACCTCTTCCCCTGGTTGTATGGGTCCAGCTCCCATTCTCTGGTACGGCATATTTATTGAACCGATTAAGATCAGACAAACCGAGTGAAGCAGATGGACGCGAGAAAGTGGAGCCATCACAGGAGATGCCCACCTTACCACCCATCAGTCCAAAAGAACAACATGATACATATGCTGTGGAAAGTACAATTGATCCTGTTTGTTTTCAGTCCCCAAGGGCTCAGGACAGCTGTGCATAGACGTGGGAGCTGCTAAGAGCTAGGAACTTCCCTCCTTCCGCCCTACACCACCCCAGTGTCGTCTCCTGGGGAAGATGTGGCTTTCCTGGGGTGGGAAGGAATATCATGACAGTGGTGGGGTGGAGGGGGGCAGGGGGCCCTCTCTTCCATGTTGGAGCATTGCCCTCCATTCCACCCTATCATGTCCCCTTCCCTGATCCTAGAATGATTCTTGTCAAATCTGGGAGGAGGCAGGCCACTAAAGTGGGATTGATTCAGAGACACAAAAAGGCCCAGAGAAGTTGCCCTCCCATCCAACAAAGGATCTATTCCAGCAGATCCAATCCTGGTCCCCAAAACCTTGACTGATTCTCCAGCCTGGAACACGAATGGTCCAGGGAAGAGAAGGGAAGGGAAGACTAGGGCCTTCCGACTTCATCTCCCTCCTGGAAGTTTTGCGCACGACCCTCCCCCCATAATATTAAGAAGCAGAAGAGTTCCCCAGCACCCCAAAACCACCCCCTCCCCCCACACCCACAGGATAAAGCAGAATGAGACAAAGGAGGCAACCAACAGGGGTGTTTACAGCTGTTTTTAGTGGTCTTTATATACAAGAAAAATGAATGTTCTGCGTTTCATTTTTGTCCTTTTTTTGGGTTTTTAAAATTGTTTTTCAAGCCCCCCTCCCCCAAAAGTGCATTTTAATCCATTTCTTTTTTCTCCCCCACATTATAAACACTCAGATACAGTCCATGGAATGTCTTCTCTGTGCTTGAATCTGCTGGCTGGGAAGCCCGCCAGAGCCCAGGGCTCTGAACCCCACTGACCACCTTGCCAGCCCCCCTTCCTCTGCTGTCGAGAGGAAGGGATGGGCTGGAAGCTTTTCTGGGCCTCTCCTCCCTCCACACAGCCACTCTCCCACACGCCCCAATAAAGTTTAAATCTGTATATATAGATATAGAGAGAGAGCTCGACTCGGGCTCTGGGGACTCAGTCGTCCTGCAGACGCTATGCTCCCCCAGGCCCAAGCCGGGCTCAGCCGCACGCTTCCTCTGCTTAAATAACTCTTTAAAATAAACTGCAAATATAAATATCTTTCTTTCTTAAAAAATAGTTTTCTATTCTCCAATCCGGCTGCCTGAACAGTCTTAACTCCGGAGCTGGGGAGCTCTCGGCTGGACAAGGAAGTGAATGGCATGGGGGACAGGAGGGGGGGAGGAATGGCTTCCCCAGAGCACAAAGACTCCTCCCTCGCTCCTCACGTCCCTCTTCCCTGTCATCTCTGAGTGCTTCCGTCCTCCTCTCTCTTGCCCTCAAGTCCCTGGGTTGAACCCTTTCCTCCATGCTGACCTCCAGCCTTGGCCATGTGCAACAGAACCACACTCCCTTAGTGGTCAGTGGGTCTAATTAGTGCAAAGAACAATAGCTCAATCCTCACCGCCCCCCCCCCCCCCGCCCCTTCTAAGGTACCTCTGTCCCAGAAACAGGGTCTTGGCCCAGCTCTTGTCCCACTCTGGCCTCTGGGGGTAGAACGGGAGGTCACCCGCCCAAAGGGGGGCGTTAAAGGGGCAGGTGCAAGAGGCTTGGTTACAAAGGTAACTGAAGGGGTTGGGGGGGGTGTTAAGTTTGTGGAATGGCTGTGGGGACCCTACACATGGAGGCAGGGACAGGTATCCCTGACGGGTCCAGGTGTCAGGAAGCCTAGAGGCCTCCCGGGCCTGGCCCTTGGCTGTCCCCCATCCCTGCCCATCCTCAGGCACTCTGGCCCGATGAGGGGACAGCGTACTTTGGTACTACTGCCTGACAGAGCCTGTGGACTGCCAGGTCAGCCAGCGCAGACCCCCTCTCTTCATCCTGCTCCTGCCCCTTGTCCATCACATTACATTCACTGGTTCCTGTTTTAAATAGTATTTTTGCATGGTCTTGGTGAGTTTTTTAATCTTTTTAATCTCAGAAGGAGAGAGGAGGGGAGAAGCAGCATCAGGAACATGGCCAAGCCCCTTCAAGCCCCTCCCCCAGCTGTGAGCTCCCCTCTGGCTGACCCTGTCTAGAGACACCAGCAGCAGGGGAGGGGGGAGTTCCTTTGGACAGGGCCTCCTCTGCATCCCACTGGGGTTGGTCCCCTGAGAGCCCTGGCTCCTGGGAAGAATGTCCAATCCCTCAGGGCCCTTGCCTACAGCGAGCCCTGGCCCAGTAGCGGACACACAAACACGGCTTCACCACGATGGAAGGAACAATTTTGTCTTGTTGCTGTCATTTAAAAACAAAACCATGGAACAAATCAATTTTGCTGTTTCTGTTGACGCATCAGCATGTTCCCCACCACCACCACCACCACCACCACCACCACCACCACCACCACACACACACACTTTGCTTTTCTGTGTTTTTTTTTTCCTGAAATGCAATAATTCTTTGGCAACACTTTATCACAACCTTAATTTAAAAATAAAAATAAAATCAATCCAGGTTTATATACACTATGTGAATGAGCAGGGAGAGCCGGGCAGCCTGTCTGAGGTCCCATGCACAAGGAAGGAGGTTAAGGCAGAATGGGCCTAGGGACAGGAGGTTCACAGGAGGAGGCGGGCGGCGGGCGCGCAGGCAGGCAGCGAGAGAAGGGGAGCTGGGTTTTGGTGCAAACCTTTTTGAGGCTTGTGTTAAAGTGTTGCCTACATGTCCTATCCCCCTCCCCCGCTTCTAACTTAATGTCATCAGCAGATGAAGGGGTGGTATCTGTGTTCCCCAAATGCAGCTGCCCACCAGGCACTGCCAGGACGAGGCAGGCTCTGGGCCTACAGAGAGGCTTCAGCTGGGAAGTAACTTTGACTGGTTTTATTGCTGAGGGGCCCCAGGAAGGGAGGAGGGGGAGGTCCTGAGGTCGCACCTGGGGAAATGTTCCCCAGAAATGCCCCCCTCTGCTCCCCTCCCCCTTGCTGGGGAGCCTGTCCCTCCTCCCTCCCTGGAGCAGATGGTGATTCCAAAATAGCTCACCCTGTGATTTTTCAGGTGTGAAATAGGCCAGGCTGAGGCTGGGAGGGGCGAGAGTCGTCAGCCAAGGCTGGGCTCCAACTCCCGCTCTGGGGGTGGAAGGATGAAGTGAGGGTCCCTGCCCCGCCTATCCTGTCTCAGGGCCCCTGAGACATGGGCGGGGGCAGGACTTTTTAAAGCCACCTTCTATGAAAACTTCCCTTTTTGTACTTCTCAAAGGTATGCAGGAAAAGGGAAGGAGGGAATCAAGAGACGGGATGCTGGCGGCTGAAGCTAAGGAAACAGATACCACCACTTGGGGGCTTTACCAGAAGGAATTCCAAAGTTGCGTCTATTTACAAGTCCGCACCGGGTTTTTGCATATGTGTGAGGGGGGCCAGTGCTAAGCAGAGGTACCCTCTAGGAGTATAGGAGTTAGAGCGGCCAGGGCACAGGGCCCGCTCCCTGCTGGCCAGGGATTGGGGGTGGAGCAGAGCCAGAAGCCTTGGGGGTGCCCCAAAAGCCTCTCCTCTCAGGGAACTGCAGAAACCCCTGGGAGGGGGGAAATGGGGACCAGGGCTATGCTGACAGGTGAGAACTCAGACAGACCTGTCCACGGAGCCTGGTGAGGTCTGGTCTCTGGAAGATGTTGCCCCCAACACCATTTCCCCATTCATGGCCTAAATGGAATGGGCATCCCAGGGAGAGGCCCTCATTTGACAGTCAGTGCCTTAGAATAAAAACAAGAGTGTCAGGGGCAGAAGAGGTCCTGAAATTGGGGACCTCCCCCATCCCAGGGGCCCCACTGAATGGGAACAAGCCTTTCAAGATGGCCACTCCAGGCAGACTCTGTTAGCCATGTTTTTAGTCTGCCATGTTGGAAGGAAGCCAAGAGGCAAGTCCTGAGGGAGTATGGGGAAGGAATGGGAAATGGGATAGAGGGGACATGAGGGGCTGAGGGCAATGGGAGGCAGGCATTTCAGAAAGACCATTCTGACTGGTCTAGCTGGTTGTAATGTAAGCGATCTAGACAAAGCCCTTTCTCAGAACTCCTTTCTCTCAGGAGACCCACTAGGGCCGGGAGCCACATCTCTGGCCAACAATGGCAAGTAAGACATGGAGAAAAACCATGAGAGAACCAAAGAAGAGAGAACAAAATGGAGGGAAGGAGAAAAAAAAAATCATCCCAACACAAAACCCCATATTCCTGCCTGAGATTCAAGCTTTGTTGCAATGGGCAATGTTCTAGAAGGTTCTAGTCCTATCGTAGAACCCCCTAAGCCCAGTTCCTGGTTCTACTGCGGGAAACAGAAGTGGATTCTGCATCAGTGGGTTTTTCTTTTTATTATTTTTTACAAAAATAAATTGATTTTTAAAGGAATTTCTCTGCTTTTTTTCTTTTTTTTTTGTAATAATCACTTTTTTTGTCTTTTTAATTTTCCATAGAAGTTGGTTACAACTTGTAAACATGTTTTTAAATTAAGAATTCAGATAAAGTGTAGTACCCGTTCCATCACAAAGTGCTAAGACTTCAAACGTGGTTGGTTTTTTTGTCTTTTTCTACTTTTTTTCTTCCATTTTATGAACTTTTTTTTTTTTTTTACTTATTGCTTTCACTGCATCAAACATCTCCACTCTCTCTCCTCCCCCTCCCCCACCTGCCTGGCCCTGGTCCTGGCACCAGCTGCCCTGACCACCCTGCCTCCCCCTCCATCCTCTCTCTGCCGACATTCACCCTGTGCTGCCTCTCTGGAAAGGTGTTTTAAAAATAATCTAAAAAGTGCTTTTTGAGGGAAAGGGCTTTTAATCTCTGAACATCTCTTTCCCCAAGGGGGGCTGGCAAGGCCACACAGGCTGTTAAGTGGCCCCCCCACCTCCCCTGGCAGGGTGAGATGACGGGGTCCCTGATACGGCTCACCCTGGCCGGGCGGGGGTTGCAGAGATGGAGAGGAAGCCCACAGAGCAGGGACTCACACTAAGTAGTTAAGTGCAGAGGCAGGAGGGAGGGAGGGTCCCCTCAGTGTACCCCACTCTATTTTCCCAGTCCCCCCATCCCTAGACCTCCTCTTCTCCTTTATTAGCCCAAGAAAATAAATATATTTGGGTTTCAAAGGCCAGGAGAGAGGGGGCCCAAGCAGGCATCTAGGAGCCATGACCCCCATTCCCAGCCTCCCCCACACCCCAGGAGAGTAAAAGCAGGAGTTGGGGGGAGGGAGGAAGGGTGGTTTTGGGGAATAGGAAAGTTGTGCGAGGGAGGGGGTGGGGACAACCCCCAATAAGTGCCCTGAGGAAAGGGGAAGGGTCAGCGGTGTGCAGAGCAAGGTCAAGGAGCGGGGGGGGAAGGGGCTATTTTAACGTCCACTAGTAGTAGACGGACATCTTTTAAGGTCTTGTCTGAAAGACTCAGGAAGAAGGACCCCCCACCACTCCCCACCGCCCCTCATGACATTATTTGGGGGGAGGGGGTGTGGGAGGGAACCAACCAACCAGTGAAAAATAAAAACCCAACTGTCAATCACCCCCACCCCACCTTGAACCCTCCAGAGCCCAACCAGGCCCAAATCAAGTCCTGGAGTTGGGGCCTGGAGCCTGCCACCAATGCCACCACGAAAATGGCCTTAGAAGGGCCAAAATCCAGATCCCTGGGTCCCCTCCCAGTGGAGAGGGGGGATGGCAGGCCTAGAAAGTCTTCTTCTAAAAAATCACGGGATCCTGGAAGGGAAGGGGATTGGAAGAGGGAGGGAGAAAACATCATTAAAGAGAAAATCGGAGGATAGAACTAACTATATTTTGTGACGCTTCATATATATATATGTCTATATATATATATGTGTATAGAGAGATCTGTATATAGATAGAATTTCTCTGTGTGTTTTTGGTTTTAGGAGAGTCCGGCCGTTAAGTTACCGTCAGCTGACCCGCCCGGGGCCTCAGGCTGGGGCTGCTCTTCCTCCTCATCTTCCTCCTCTTCCTCCTTAAAGTGCTTCTCGGGCCGGTGGCGCCGGCCGTCCTGGGCCACTGGGGCGGGGGCAGGAGCGGCCCCTGCCCCCGAGTCGCGCACCCGGGGCTTCCGGCCTCGGCGGGAGGGGATTCCGTTGCAGCCGTCCTTCTTGAGGTGCCTGTGCAAGTGGTCGGAGCGGACGAAAGTCTTGAAGCAGCTCTCGCACTGGTAGGGCCGCAGGCCCGTGTGCACCCGCATGTGGTTCTTCAAGTCGTAGTTGTGGGCGAAGGCAGCCCCACACTGCTGGCACAGATAGGGCTTCTCACCTGTGTGCTTCCTCATGTGCACCTTCAGCTTGTCCTGCCTGCAGGGGGCAAAGACAAGGGCTCAGCGGGCGCACAGCAGGCCCCTCAAAGCACCACCGACCCCTCCGCCACCCAGCAACGAGGCTCTGGAGGGGAGGGGGCTTCCCCGCATCGGCTCCCCCTCTGCCCAGACTCGGCTGCCCACATTCCAAGCAGGGACAAATTCTAGGAGCCCAGATTTAGAGCTGAGGAGAGCACCTAGCTGAACTTCTAAAATGAAGTCATCTGAGAGAGAAGGAACAAGGCCGAGCCTTGCCCAAGGTCCCAGATGGTGATAAGAGTAAGTGACTGAGGCAGACATGAGCCCAGCACTCTCTGAACTAAGCCGTGGCGAGTGACTCACTCTATAGAGAAAGAGGCTCTAAGGGAGTCCCCTTCCTGCCCCCACCCACCCAAGGTCTCCGAGCAAAGGCACAGGATGGGGTCAGCAGCTCCAGAGTGGACCAGAGGGCTGGAATATAGCCAGGCCCATTCACCAGGACCAAATAATCTCCTTTCCTTCACACTGAACAAGGAAGGTTTGGGTGGCTTTTTGGGGGTTCCTGCCACACCTGGAGCTGCCTTCCAGGGGAAAACCTCAAAGGACCTCCAAAGGGGCTTTGCCCACCCTCAGAAGGAAAACGGGGGTTCTGCAGGTGCCCTTTCCCTTTCCGGAGCTGCTTAGACACTGCCTGCCCACCTTTCCCCAAACTTTACACAGGTATGAGACAAAAGGTTACTGTATTTCAGGAGGATGGCACACAGGTTCTCAGATCTAAAGCTGAGAGGGGCCACAGAGACCCCCTAGTCCAATCCTCAGTTTACCAAGGAAAAAAAAAGGAAGTATACCCTCTGACCACAAACCATCCTTGGACAGCTGCCTCTTTCCCATTCAGATCTTGCTGAGGCCTCTAGGCAGAGACAGGGGATGGGAGTATCAGGCCCCATTCCACAGGGAGACCAAGGTGTGAACGAAGCCCTTCAGCCCCCCCCCTAGAGCTGTGGGCTGAGCAGAAGAGCCTTCCTGTTCCCAGGTACGATACCTAGAAGCTAACAGCACCAGGCGGACCTGGGATCACCCCTGCATTGCTCCATTCAGGGCCCTCTTCCCAGAAGGGCAGCATCTGGCTCACAGCTGTCTTTGTCCAGTGCCTGCCACCCCGAAGGTGTTCAAGGCCTGTTGGTTGACTGACTGACTGACAGACTGATTCTCAGGGATCCCGTCCCTCCTCCAGTTCTGTGCGCTGTTGTATAATCCAAAGACAAGCAGCAGCAGCGGCAACATTAACATTGCTTCTGCACAGTCTAAGTGAACAGTCACTTTCCTATTTACTGACTCAATTGATCCTCACAATACCTCTGACAGGGAGAATGTGAAGGGCTAATACAATGGGGAAACTGAGGCTGAGAAAGAAAATAACTTGCTCGAGGTGACCCCACTAGAACAAAGGTCTGCATGGGGAAGCTCCTGCCTCTCCCAAGTCAGCTGGCAGGAGGAGCTCTGGGTCCTCCCCCCGGCTTCCCTCAGCCAGAGGTTCCCAGGAGCCTTGCCTGGGAGGGGCAGGGTCCCTTCCTGGCCTTCTGACAGTTGCCCTTGGTGAGTTGGGACTGGAGGTGGGAGGCAGTGGGTTTCCTAACCCCTTGGTGACGACAGTATAATTATGGCCCAGTCTCTGCCACAGGCCCCTGTCTTACTCAATGTGCCTGGTGACTCACTGGGGGCCCCTGCTGACTCCTGGTCCTATGAGAGGGTGGGAAGGAGGGGCCTAGCTAAGAGGGTTGGCTGGGGCAGGTGGGGAGGCCTCAAGCTCCTGGCCAGAAGAAAAAGGCTGCCCAGGGTTGGGGAGGGGGGAAATCCAGGACAGTCCCAGCTCTAAATGCTTAAAAAGGTCTCAGAGCACCAGGGGCTGCCTGGGAGCCATAGCCTGAGGCGCCAATGTGGGGCTCACTAGAGACCAGGTTCCTGCTCTGCCCGGGGACAGGGCCCAGGAGTGGAGGCCCAGAATTCTAGGCAGAGAAGAAGGTGCTCTGAGAGGCTCCAGAGTCACAGGCCCTGGTTTTGAACCCAAACTACACTGCTCCCCGAGGTGACCAGGGACAAATGACTTCCCCTCATGGGCTTCAGTTTCCCCATAACTGACATGTGGCTAATAATAATTCATGTTTTTCTGGTGCTTTCTTTTGATGTCTTGCAAAGCTCTTTCTTCACAGCAAGCAGTACGTATATTGTCCCCATTCTACTGATGAGGAAATGAGGCCAAAAGGGGACGTGAGCTGTCCCCGGGGCTCTGGGCCCACAGTCTTCACCCCTCCTTCCCTTCACACAGGATAAGAAAGATCCCCATACACAGGTAAGTGAGGGCACCAGGGACCCTCCTAGGACAGCTACCCCTCACCCACTCCCACCTGCAGCACAGCCGCCTTTGATTCAAAGTGAAACTGAGCTCTGGGCTAGGGGAAGTCCCCAGTGGGCCCCCAGGGACACAGAGGCCAACAAAGAGCAGGGCAGGGGGCACTCAGGACCCACAGCCCAGGGCCAGCTACGGTGGGGGGAAGTGGGCATGTCTACTTTTCACTGGCATCTTGAGGCTTGGGAGCACAATACTAGCCTGAGGTTGCATCACCTGTAAAATCTCCCCTTGGAGTTTGCTTGGTTGGGAGTCAAAGGATCTGGGTTCAAATTCTGACTCTCATTAGCTGTATAGCCCTGAACATACATACATACATATATATATCCCTTTCCCTCCCTAGACCTCAGTTTCTTCATGTATAAAATGGAGAGAATAACACACACACATAGTACCTGGAGCGACACTGTCCCACTGACAGAACTGTGGTAAAGAAAGTACTTCTAGACCTTAACTGAAATTTGAACGGATTACTATTCGTGCCTTGGCAAGGCCTTTCTTGCCTCTCAGCCCTGAGGTGGCTCCCCCTCACTAGTCCTCAGCCCTCAGGGATCGCTCTCTTCTCTCAGCATTTCCAGTCCTGACTGCCAGGGTCGTCTGGACCTTGATTTTCTCTGTGGCCTCTGGGTGGGACTCGATTCCTTCAGCAACCTGGAAACTCCCTGGGTCCATCCCTTCCCTGGCTGGACGATCTCTCATCATATGAAGGCAAGCACAAATCCGAACACCCCAGGAGGGCTCAGGAACGAACTACAGACTGGTCAGACTTGGGCTATCCTCCCTACCCCTTGGGATGTTGGCTTTTGCTTCGACAAGAACAGCACCTACCAGACCACTTTTCTCTCCAATTTTAGGGGTGAAAGGACCTCAGATGTAATCGAGGTCAACCCCCTTACTGGACAGAAGAGGGAAATGAGGACCAAGGAAAGGAAGCACTTCACCTGAGGTCACCCTGTGCCTAGGCCGGCAAGGGCCAGACAAGAACCTGGGCTTCCTGCCTCTCTCTGTCTGGACTCTCTCCACCGCCCTGAGCTGGCTCTTGGTGCAGAACTGACATTCCAGGCCTCTTGAGCAGGACACACCCCTACTTGTCTACTACAGTATGGGGAGGGGGTTCTCTGGCAGAGACAGCAAACAACCTGGCTGACCTCCTTCCCTTCCCAGGCTTTCTATGTGGTGAACGAAGGTTCCTCCTACAGCTGGGGAGGGGGCCGGTCAGGGGTGCAGGGAGGGCCCGCAGAGAACCTGGGACAATGGCATTTTTCTTCAAAATTTTCACACTGGGTGGGGCTGGGGGAACCCCAGGCTGGGCCCAAGGGAGAGCTGAGTCACTGGCTCCAAAGTGGGGGGTGGGGGGAGGCTGGTGGGAGGAGGAGCTCTCAGGGAAAGAGAAAGGCCAGTAAGGGGTGGTGGCAGAACCCAGCTGGGCCTTGCTGAGGGAAAGCAGGAGGGAGTAAGCTTCCCTCTGCCCCAGGAGACAGATCCTCTCGCTGGCCTGGCCTGGCCTATCTCTTCCCCTCTTCTGTTCCTCCCTTTCTTGTTCTTCCTGATCAGAGCAGAGTACTCTGGACTCCAGACCTCTATCTCCTTTCTGAGGCTCAGTGACCCCAGCTCTTCTCAGGCGCTCTTCCCCAGAGGCCTCAGCGTCTAAGCTCCGGCTCCATGCAAAAATCCAAAAAACCACATACAGAATGTCAGAGCCGGAAGGGGACTGTGAAATCACCTCCCACAGGAGAAAACAGACCCATAGAGCTGGGAGGTAGCAGAGACAGGATCTGAATCCCACTAGCTTGGCTGCCAGTCTAGAGATCTTTGCTTTGCTCTGCTCAATGTACAGCCTTCCTCCCTCTCCTAGAGCAGCGCAGCGCCCCACCCAGATAGTCCTGTTCCTTTCCCAACGCCCCCGTCCCCTATTAGATCCCCTTGTTCGTCCCTAGACCCCAGACCCCCTACCCCAGTGAGCAGGCCCTGGCACCTCACCTGGTGAATCGGACTTTGCAGATGTTACACTCATAGGGCTTTTCACCAGTGTGGGTGCGAATGTGACGGGGCAGCTTGCCTGCCCCCTGGATCACCTTCTCACAGATGGGGCACTTCTGGAATGCTTTGGCCCTGATCTTCTTCTCCACCTTCTGGGACCATGATGGGTAGACATCGCCCTCATGGGAGCCACTGAAATACTTCAAGTAATAATCCATGACACCCTCGTCCTCCTTGCGCTGATCCTCCTCACTGCCCCCACCACCAGCCTGCCGCCCCACCGAGGTGATCATTTGTTGCAGCAGGGCACTGGCAGCCAGCCCGTCCACCTCTGCCCCATCGCCGTCCTCCCCATCAGCCGTCCCCGACACAAGGCCAGGGGAGTCCCCTGGCTCTGGCGCCTCTGAAAGGGAGGCAGCTTCCTCCTCACCCCCAGCACCACCACCACGGCCTCCATAGTGCCCATTCTGCGAGGGGGGGAAGAGGCTGGCCCCTGAGGCTGCCTCCTCATCACGGTCAGGCCACAGGCCCTGACTGCTGTCTGGGTCACCATCACCGGCCTTTGGTCGCTCACCCTGGGCATAGAAGTCCAGGCCATTGCATTCACCACCAGCGGCTGCTGTGGCTGCTGCAGCTGCCGCCGCCGCCACTGCCGCCGCCGCCGCCGCCTCCTCGTCCTCTTCATCCTCTGGGCCGGCAAAGTTGGGGTTGGTCCACGGGAAGTTGTTAGGGAGGCTGTTGATGGGGTTGCTCTGGAAGAATTCAAGGTACTCCTTGGCTCTGAGGTGGTTCCGCTGATCAATTTGATCTACTAAATCCATCTGGTCATTCTTGGCCAGAATTTGGCGGTCCAGGAGGTCGGCGCAAACGTCACTGACGGCCGGGATCTCCAGCAGGCGAGCAGCATTGAGGATGTCACTGACATTGGATGTGCTGACGGTGAGGGTTGCTGTGTAGGCAAAGTCCACCAGAGCAGTGAGGGCTTCTGCGCTCACAAAGTCGATCTCATAGACATTCTGCTGGTCCACCACAGCACCCGACGTGAAAAGCTTCTTGAAGTACTGGCTGCAGGCAGCCAGTACAGAGCGGTGTGTGGGGAACTCTCGGCCCTCCACCAGGATGACCACGTCACACAGTAGGCCATGGGTCCTCTGTTCATTCAGGCTGCTCAGAATGTCGCTGCTGTGGTCAGGGAAGGGGATCCCAATGGGGCCGTCCACACCACCGGCCATCTTCCACGCCAAGATCTGGACAGGGTGGGGGAAAGGGGGAGAATGAAGCTGTGCCCATGGAGCAGGGTCTGCTGCCACCCACCATCCCCAACCACCAGCTTCCCCGCTTCCACCCTTCAGGAAGAGCAGAACAGGGTGGCCAATTTTACTTGAGCCAAGCCTGGTTTCTCAATGACCCCCACATCTAACAGGCTCTTGGCCGCTCCCCCTGCCTGCCCACTCTGCCCTCTCAGGCTTCTACTGCCCTCTTCCGCAAATGAGTTTCT
This sequence comes from Vombatus ursinus, assembly GCF_900497805.2. NCBI lineage: Eukaryota > Metazoa > Chordata > Mammalia > Diprotodontia > Vombatidae > Vombatus > Vombatus ursinus. Next base: position 7,517,039 of record NW_020948951.1, on the reverse strand, counting down.
TTGGGGCCCAGCTTATCCAGGAAGCTTCTTCTGGTCCTCAGACCCCCCTCAGAATCCCCATGGCCCCTGACAAGCTTTTCTCTGTTAAGAATTTGTTGCTCCAACTAGACCAATAAAAATACTCTTATCTATTCCCACCCCCCAAGTCCCTAGCACTAGGCTGAGGACATGAGAGCTACTGGCTACTCGACTAAACGTCTCCTTCGGTAAGAATGGAGCAAAGATGTAAGGGGGTCCCCTCCATTTAAGAGCAAAGGGTCTGGCCTAGGGAAAATGGAGGGAACTGTAGGGCCACACCCCTTTAGAGATGAGTCAAGAGGGACAGGGAGGGGCTGAGTTGTGGCAGACCCACTGAGACCAAAACCCAGACTTCCAGCCACGTCAGGGCCCAGCCAGTGGCAAGATAACGAGGAGGAGCATCGGAAGAGGCATTAAAGACCACATGAGACCAACCGAAGGCTTAGGGAGAGGAAGTGACTTGACCAGGGGCACAAAGCAAGTCAGACATGGAACTGAGACTAAAATAATAAGCTAGGGGGCTTTTAGTCTACAAATGCTTTCCTCACAAAAACCCTAGAGTAGATAGTACAAAATTATTTTCCTCATTTTACAGGTGAACTCTGAACAAGGTGAATATCAGTGGGTTCACTGACGAACCCAAAGGCATAAAGCTAGAAAATTATGGAGTCAAAACTTGAACCCAGGACTTTTGACTTCATTGTAGGGCTCTCTTTCCATTGTCTCTAAGACGGAAAGTCAAGTGGGGAAGCATTAATGAAGATAATCTTCCTCCCTCCATCCCCGTCCCACAGGGGGAGTGCAGGGTTCAGAGCCCCAGCTTCCAGCAGAGGAAATGAAAGAATAAGCCAAACCCAACGAGGGAAGGGGGGACCACAGGACAACTGCACCCCAGAATCCATGAGTTAGAAGACATTGAGGTGGCTCATCCAGGAGACAGCCACAAGCTGGACCCTGGGGCCCAGTGCCCATTCTTGAAAAACTTTGCTACTACTAATATAGGCCCCACAATATCTAGGGACCAAGCAGTTGCTGAATACAGTGGAGGTTCTCTGAGCCTGGTGGGGTCTGGGGTGAGAAGCCAGGATAGGAAGGAAGTGGTGGGTATAAAGTCGTCATGATACCATAGTAATGGTTCCTTCTCTGCCAGCCAGGAGGCAGCCTATTGCCTAGATCCCAATGTCTACTATCCAATTTTCCCTTAAAACTGGGGCTTCCTAGGACCTGTCAACACACACACACACACACACACACACACACACACACACACACACAGTGACACAGGTGACACTGCCTCAGTAACCATACAGGATAAACTTGCTGCTTTCTGAATGCAAAGAGCCCCCGAGGACACGGTGCTGGGCCCTCCCTGTGAGTAATCATGGGGAAATCAGGCTGTTTGCCATCTGGAACTCCCCGATAGGGCCCTTCCCACCACCAAAGTCTCCCCTAAAGAGAAGCTGGTTCTGACCCTGCCCCCCATCTCAAGCTCCACTTAGCTAGGGCCTCAGGAAAGGTCAGTTCTTGAAGGACCAGAACTGCATGGGCGGTAGGGCGGTAGGGCAGTAGGGTAGAAAGCAACCCAGCCAAGAAGTTCAGTGTGGGTGCTGAAGTTCTGGCTCTGGCACTGACTTGCTGTGTAACCTCAGGTGAGGCCCTGCCCCTCTGTGGGCCTGTTTCCTTCTCTTTTTAACATCTCTTGATGGAACTTGATGATCCCTAAGGTTCCTGCCAGCTTTCAGGTTCTCAAGTTTTAGTCTTTCCCATTTGGTTCCCAAAGTTCCCTAGAATTTGGTCTTTTTCTCTCCCCCTCCCTCTTTCTTTCTTCCCTCTCTGCTTTTTCCAGTATGGTCATGACTCATCCACCCACCCACCCAGCTCCCTTCCCTATGGAATCTCACCCAGAGCTGGGGGAGAGTGAGAAGGCCCCATCCCCTCCTGCCTCCCCCAGGGCCCTGCCAACTCTCCTCCCCTCAGCCAGCAAGAAAGGGCGGACACAGGCCTCACAAGAGGGGAGCCATTTCTACTTCAGCGCTGCAAGGACCCCCAATCTGCCTTTTAGTTGGAGCCAGGACCAAAGAGAAGGCAGTGAGACCCTTCCCTGAGCAAAGGCCAGGCAGTCTTGTCTCTTGCATCAGGACCCAAGGTCTGGAATTGGTTATTCTCTTCCCTAACACTGTCAAGAACGGATGGGGTCAAGGATGGTCCCTGGGCCCCAGACCTAGCACTGCCCAACTGTGGCACCAGAAGGTTCATCCTAGGATCCAACTTGGATCCCTCAAGCAATGGCTCTCCCTGAAGGAATTCAAGACCAGAGGAGGAAAAGGCTGGGCAGGTGAGTCCCCCCCTCCATGAGAAGTATTCTGCAGCTCACGAGTTAATGTATGTAAACTGATTTGCAAACTTTAAAGCAGTATATAAATGTCGGTTACTGTTATTTGCAGTAGCTACAGCTCAGCTAAGGAGGGTAAGTGGGGGGAGGGGGGTGCACAGAGAGGGGAGGGCCAGCTAGTCAGCAGGTCACGAGGGCTCTGCCCTGCCTGGCCCTGCCCAGCAGCCCAGGCAGATGCACAGAGTGCCTTTGTGCTGGCTGGCCTTCTGTGAGCCTCAGAATAGTCAAGATGGGAGACTACACTTCCCAGGAGTCCTTTCCTCTACTGCCTCCCCCCTCTGTCCCTGCTGTCTCATCCTGGATGTTTATGAAGGCTGCCTGGTTCTTTCTACTCCCCTCCCATTCAGTTCCAGCTTCCCCCTCTCCCCATATATATAATGGGAAGGGGGAGGAGGGGAGTTGGCAATTTGCTGCAAGGCTGCTTGGGGGCAGGGGTGAGAGAATCTGAGAGGGTAGAGGACAGTGGGGGGCAGGGTGTGTGTGTGCTGGCTCAACCCCAGATTCCAGGCCACAGAGAATCATAGGATCTAGTTGCTGGAAAGGACCTTAGAAGTCACAATTCCTTCATTTTACAGATGGGGAAACTGAGACAGAGAGAAGGGAAGAGCTTTGAAAGGTCACATAGCACACTAGCAGAGGGCAGGGGAGGGGGATCTGCAGCTGGCCCCACTTTCTGCAATCTTAACAAGGGTGAGTCTCCCCCCCACCCCAGCCTATACCTCTAGTTTAGAGTGGGGGAAGATAGGCCCAGAAGTTTGGCAGGTCTGCCCAAAAGTCACGAAAGGCTGCGAGCTCCATAAACCCTCCTTCTCAAGCTAAGCTCCCTACTAATCTCAACTGTGGTGCAGTGGGACAAATGCTGGACTTGGAGTCAGGGGACCTCAGCTCCCACTACAGCTGGGATAATGAATTTCATTTTGCTCCTCTGTAAAACAGGGCCATTATAACTCGAACGACTCACCTACCCCACCAGAGTTGGGAGCAAAGCGATTTGCAGGCCTAAACGCACAAAAGAAATGTGGGTTCATCCTTGGATTACCCATACTTGCTGGCCTTGCTCCAGTCCCTTCTTGCTACTCTTCCCTGACCCTCCAACCTCTTCTTTCTGCCTCTCCTTTCCCTTTCCCTCCTCAGTGCTGCACTAGCCCAGGGAGCAGGAACCAATCAGCAGCTGAGCACAGCTGTCTGGAGCTGTTCAAAGTGGTGGGCCCTCGGAGCAAGGCCTCAGGCTCCACCTTACATTTTGATGATGTTTATATTGATGAAGCATTTTCCTATCCATTATCCCACTAGGTCTTCCTCCCATCAGTCCTTGGGATAAGAAGGTGGTAACGGCTATTATTCCCATTTTACAGATGAGGAAAGTGAGACCTAGAGTAGGAAAAGGGATCTTTGCTGGCTTGGGCTTCCCCAGTGAAGCTCAACTGCCTGACAACCTTGCTCTAGATGAGCTCAGTTTGTCAAATGCTACCCACCCCAACCTCCAACCCCCAACCCCTAACCCCTAACCCCCAACCCCACTGCCCAGTGCAGCCCAGGAGATCAGACTGGACTTCTGGCTCTGCCTCTTATAAGCCATGCAACACTGAACAAGGCACCGGCCCTCCCTGATTATTTCCCCATCTGCAAAACAGTCCTTATGATGAGAGACCAGACAGGACATCTCTCTATCTCTAAAGGGCTTTACAGATTTACAGAATGTGAGGGATTATCATGAAAGGATCACAGAATGATAGAGGCAGGAGAAACCTTAGAGATGTACGACTCTCTCTTTTTACAAAGGAGGAAACTGAGGCCCAGAGAAGGGAAGTCATCTGCCCACAGTCACACTGATATTTGAAGCTGGGTCCTCTGACTCTACATCCAGGACTTTTTCTTTTCCTTTTCTGTCCCTTCAGTAAGTGTCCAGCCAGGAAAGGAGCTCTCAGGCCACCTCTCCCTCCAAGCAGGCTCTCTCTACTTTCAGGCCACCCACCCACTGCCCTGTGCCCCGTCTACAAAGATGGCAGAGTACTGTGTGAAGCAGGCCAGCTCTGGAAGCTCTGGGGCCTACACAACAGCCCTGCTGTTTGCACTGCAGTATGATTCTCCTGCTCTGTTCTAGTGTGTATATGCAAACGCCCATTCTATTTGAGGTTTGCTAAATGCAGAAAGTTAAAAAAAATTGTTTTAAGCACTTTGTGACCTTGACTCAATGTCTGCAACAGCGCTGTCCCCTGTCCCCATCCTCCCTAAATCCCCTCCATATTTCCAAGCCTAACAAGTCTGGTCTCTGGCAGTTCAGTCCCAGCCATAGGGCTCACTCCCTCTTCTGCATTCTAACCACTACATCATCTGGACCACATTTTTCTTAGCTACAAAATAATCTACAAGATGCAAGACCATATAATAGAGTGGAAAGAGCACTGGATGTGGGGCCCAAAGCCCTGACCTCTGCCACTTTACCAGCTGTAGGCTCTGGGCAATCTTTACCTCAGCCTCAGTTCTTCATCTGTAAGAAGGGAACAATCTTATAACACTACATAGCAAGGAAGGCTTTGAGGAAAGTGCTTTGCAAATTTTAAAGCCACTCAGATCCGTGACTTCTTATTACATTAGCACTTAATTCATCCCGACTCTCCGATGGGTGGGTCTTCCTAAGTCAGAGCCCAGCCTTCCTCCTTTGCCTGTCTTCCCTGAAGCATGGGCTCATGCCCAAAGTAGATGAAGAAGTCAAGTCATCCTCTGATTATGGAAGCTGTACCCAAGCAAGAAGACCAGGTTAGGTACAGAGTGGTTAAAGCTGTGGATGCGTGCTGCTCATCTGCGTAAAGCTCCATCTCTCATTAAGGGGTCAGCTACTAAGCCATCTCTGAAGGGAGACCAAGGTGCTCACACAGCTCTGAGGAACAGAGCAAGATGGTAGAGGAGAGGAAATGCGAACAGAGAAAGGGGGAACAGAGAAAAATCTCAACTTTCTCTCAACCAATCTGGGATATGGGAATGACCAGCAGCCTCCAACCTCCAGGGGGCAGGAAGAGCGAAGGAGAAGTGGCCTCATTCAGTCCCCTGACTCTTAGCAGGACTGTGCCCAATTCTACCCACTGGACAAAAATGTATCTCTAAGGCCTCCAATGGATCTGTGAACTCATTGATTTGCATGTCCCATCCAACAACGCAACTGGCCAATCCTCCTCGGCCGTACAAATCCTGTTCATCTGCTCCCATAAATTCACCACAAGGGGTCCCTTCCTCACCTTGTCCTGACGTGTTGACACACACTCAGGCTTGCTGACCACCTGTCACCCCCTAACCACTGTGACACAGCCAGCCCGTCTACTTTGCCTTTTCAACTTTCCCCTGAAGACTTCTTTTTAACTCTGTTCTTCCAAGTTCCTCACCAGCCTCCTCCCACCTACTTTGTGCCTTTCCGAAGCCCTCCAGGTGGCGCAGTGGAGAAAAGCGCAAGGCTCGGGTCAGAAAGACTTCAGTTCAAATCTCACCTCAGACAGTGGCTGTGTGACCTCTGTTGGCCTCTGCTTCCCCAAATGTAAAATGGAGATAATAACAGCGCCTACTTTACAGGGTTCATGTGAGGATCAAATGAGATAATATTTGTAAAACACTTTGCAAACCTTAAAGCACTCTATGAGAGCTATATGCTATTATTATTATATTCTCTAGGGCCACAATCCTAAATTATCTGAAACAGCCCTTGAAACACAGCACATACAATGTCTGAAAGGGACTTTGGAGACCATAAAGCCCAAGTTGATCATTTTGCAGATGGGGAAACAAAGGCCCCCAAAGTGAGAAGGCCTTACGCGGGGAATCCCTTGACAATGCCCACAAGGCAAATTGCTGGTAGGGGGTGGAACAGGACAGCCTCATGACCCCCAGTTCAAAACTCATTACCTTCCAACCTCCCTCACCCTCCCATCCAAAATCAATATCTACCCAAAGTGCCCTACCCCCAGGAACCTTCAAGGGCCTAGACCTTGGGGCCTGGAACTCAGGTTCCTGGTTTCATTTCCCTGGTGGCAGGGTCTGCTCTGCTCATGGAGGAAAGGCAACTGGAATGTGCAGGGGGTGGGGGCTTCTCTTGGCACAAGGGAAAGAGTGGGTCCAGGAGGGGCTTTCAGAACTCTAGAAAAACAGGGCTAATTAAAGCCAGCAGCAGCCCCTGGGCTCTGACCCACTCAGCTATCCTCTACCCTCCTCTTCCTAGAGATGACAGCGGATAATTGCATTCCCTATCCTCCCCAAACCTCCCTGTGAAAGCTGGTCTTTCAGGCACTCTGCCTTGGCTTAATAAAAGGTTAAGGGGGCCCAGGGCTGTCACCCAGCTACATCTCCTGATGTACAACTGTGAAGAATTTAAATACTAAGTTCCATCCCTCGACCCCTGAGTCTGAAGAACAAGTGGGACACAGAAAGGCAAAAAGAGGGAGAGGCAAAATGGGTGACCAGGGTGGGGGACAACTTCCCCTAAAACAGAAAGAGAGAACAGAGTAGGGGTGGTGAGTAAAGCAGCCCTGTCCTGGTAGAATGAACCCTGAAAGTCAAGAGTCCTGGTTCTGCCACTAACACGTTTGACCTTGGCCCAGTCCTTTCCCTTCTGGGGGACTCAGTTTTTCCATTTGTCAAATGAGGGTAATAACTCCTGCCCTGCCTCCCTTCTAGGGGTGCTGTGAGGATTAAATGAGAAACTGGAATGGGCAAGTGCTTCAGAACAACATCTTACATTTCTATGGCCCTTTAAGGTTTCACAACAACCATTTGAGGTAAGTAGTGCCGATCTTAATAGATGGAAAATAAAGCCCAAAAGTGAGGAAATTTGTTCAAGGTCCTAGTAATTATCACAGTTGGGGGACGAAGAGCAAGATCTTCTAACTTCTAGTTCACAGATCTTTCCAATGAACGTGTCATTGGACTTCCATCATCCTGTGAAGACCACCTCCCAGGGAAAAGGTTAGTAGCTCCAGCAAACTGGGTACATGGGTTTCAAGAAGCTGGGAAAGCCCATCCCCCCACCCCCTTCCAGGTATCCTCCAATAGATGTATCCCACAGTACTTGGGAGCAAAAGCTAGTGATTACCTCTAGAATCAAGGGCAGTGGGGACAGATCTCAAGTTACCTTACAGCTACAGGGCAGAAGGGGTCACAGAGCCTGCCCTGGCTGTATGTTCCCCTTGTTCTCTCCCTGCCCGACTACACCTTCCTAAGAAGCCCAGGCCTGAGAAGAAAGGGAACTAGGACAAAATAGCCTGGGCTCTGCTCTTTGGCCGCTAACCCCAGAGCTCAGAACACACACACTCCCTCCCAGCAAAATCAGAGGCAGAGATTCCTCCCACAAACAACTTAGAAGCGGGGCAAATCAAGACCCAGAACTTAGGGACCAGGACCAAGGTACACCAGTAAGTGAGGAGCAGAGCACCAGACAAGGGGAAAAGCACTGGATTTGGACTTAGAGGACCCGGAGCTAAGCTGTGGCTCTGCCACTTATTGGCTGTGTGATGGGAAAATGGATTTACAGTTAGTCAACAAGCACTTAGTAAACAAATACTGTCTATCAGTCAATAAACGCTTTTTTTTTTCAGTAAACACTTATCAAGCACCTACTATGTGCTATGCACTATGTTCTACAAAATGGGGATCACAATGCTGATACTTTCCATGGAGTGCTTCATAAACCTTAACACACAATAGAAACAGCAGTTATTGCTCTCCGAGCATGGGGCTTCTTGGTCCAGATCTCTAATCAGCAGGCTCCATCACCTCACCGATCCTGGGATATGCAGAGCTTGGTGGGGAGGGAGAGAAGGCTGAAGGATCCACCCCACCCCCACAGTCCCAGGTTCAGTCTTTCCATCCTGTTCCCCTCTCCACCCCCCCTTCATAATTAAGCTCTCCTATGTTGCAAGGTTCCTCCTAACTGGTTACTCCACCCTGACCTCCGAGCCAATTCCCAACTGTGTCATCAGGACTACATTTAATCACGAAGGAATGCCTCTTGACGAGTGGGGGCTGGGGGGTCGTGGAGGGTGGGAGGTCGAGGGCAGCAATCCCTTACCCTGCCCCTGCCAGCCTGGCCTGGCCTTCTAAGAAGGGCTCCGGCAGAGCCCAAAACAAACAGACCAGGGAGACATTTTATCTGCAGATTTATTGCAACCAAATGGGGAGGGGCTTCCTGCCCCAGGCCTTAAAGGGGCAGATCCTGTACTGGTGAGGGGAACGGAGGAGTGGGAGAAAAAGGAAGGAGTATCTGGGAACTAGTAGAACCCACCTGGAATGGAAGGCAGGAGATGGGTGGGGACAGAGGGGTGGGGTGAGGCCCTTGGATTTAATTCCACCTGTTCAGCTCACCTAGGTTGGTCTCAACCTCAGGGTTGGGAGGGAGTATCTGCACGAAGCCCGGAAGAGCTGGCAAAAAGCCCTTATTAGCCCTGCTTACTATGGTTCCCAGAATGGCCCCACAGCAACAAAGCCCTGAGTCCTCAGAGCCTCCAATCAATGAGGCTTAAGGTCACAATGTAAAAAGCCAAAAGTCATAGGGGCAGCTAGGTGGCGCAGTGGATAGAGCACCGGCCCTGAAGTCAGAAGGACCTGAGTTCAAACCCAGCCTCAGACCAAACACTTGACACTTACTAGCTGTGTGACCCTGGGCAAGTCACTTAACCCCGATTGCCTCACCAAAAAAAAAAAAAAAAAAAAAAAAAAAGCCAAAAGTTCCCAAGGCAATGAGAGCAGGTTTCCACTGATGATCCTTGAAGTTGGTCAAATGCTGGTGGGTTCCCTCAGTGTCAAACCGAGAACAGCCAGGGTCAGAAGGGGTCTAGAGAAGCTTTAGGAAGAGCAGAGCAAATATCTGAGGGGCTGGCACATTTGTTCTTTGTGGCCCCAGAAGTTCAAACGAAGGGCTAATAGAGGGAAATCAGAGGAAGGCAGATTTCAGCTCATTAAAAAGAACTTTATATAACAAGAGCTATCCAACAATAAACTTGGGCATCTCCAGAGGTCATGACCTCCTCATCCTTACAGTTAATCACAAAATCAAGAATTGGAAAGACTCCTGGAGATCATCCAATTTAACCCATAACTGATCTACAACCCCTGCAACAACATCCCAACCAATGATTACCCGGACTCTGTTCAAAGGCCTCCAGGAACAGGGAGCTCACTATTTCCTAGGGCAGTTCATTTCACTGTTGGACAGCTCTAATTGTTAGGAAGGTTTTACTTACATCAACCTGAAACCTGCCTCCCTGTGACTTCCCTGCCTTGCTGGGGCTAAGCAGAACCAAGCGAATTCCTCTTCTGCATGACAGGCCTTCAGAAACTAGCCAACCACTCATGTTCCCCCCCCCCTCCCCAAGTCTTCTCAAGGTGCGCCTGGAGGATGACCTGCCTGATCAGCTGAAGAGGGGATTCCTGTTCTCGACAGGAGGGCAAACCAGATGCCTTTAAAGGTCTCTTCCAGCTCCATGGTTCTGGGACTCTAAGCCCTCTCTATGTGGTTAATGGCTAATGTTGCCACTCTGCTAGAGTGTGTAAGGGCACCAAAGTAATACAGATTGGGGCCCAGCCTCCACTCACCTTAGAGGTGCCCCACCCTCTAAGAGCCTCTACTATTATCCCCTCCCCTTTCAATTCTTTTACTCCTTCAGGGTCCAGGTGTACCTTGCTATACCAGCCCCATCCCTTAGCACTGGGGAAAATACTGATCCTGGGCAAAATATCACAACACACACACACACACACAAAACACTTTGAACACAGGTGCACAAATGAACACAGCAGGCTGGAACAGGTCTCTTTTCCTCAGAGATAACCACTAGTCCTCCCTGGGGTGACCCAAACTAATGGCCAATTTGAGGGGCCTCCTCTTCCTCTACTCACAGTCCCCCCACCCCAACTCCCTTTTCTTTCATCCTGGCAGTGAAACTGACAATATTGCGGGTTAGATTTTACTCTATTTGCTGTGAATAGCACCTCTCAGGGCAGAGATCTTTTCCACTTTGGGAAATCGCGGGGGAGGTGAAGGGGAAGACAGAAAGATTAGGGTTTCTGGATAAAGCCCTGCATGCCTAGCACCTGGGTGAACTGAGAACCTCACTCAAGGACGAGGAGATAACAAGAAATTACTTCTCACTTTCCCTTCTCTAAATGTTAACAAGTTTGGAGAGAAGCAAATTGGAGAGAAACAGGTTCACAAGCCTGCACCTGCCCCTCCTCCTGCCCCCCAGGAGTCTCCAAGCACAGAAGCCCAGATGAAGAGGGGAGGGCAGATCAGCTCCCCAACTCTCTTGGCCTGTTGGGGCAAGAGGCTTTAGAAGGGAGGCAGATGGTACCTGTAGCTACAAGTCTGCGTTATAGCCCATTTCAAAGCTCCCAAGTCAGAGAAAGTCAAAGATGGAAATGATCAACGGGTTTCCAAGCTGAACCAGGACAGCAGAATTAGATAGATAGCTTGGGGGAGGGAGAGGGGGAGAAAAGATAGGGAGGGAAGGGAGAGAAGGGAGCTATGAGGAGGGAGGAGACTGTTTCAACTGACATCTATCTGCACAAGAGAACTCCAACCAACCAATGGGAGAGTCCTGGCCAAAATACCCTTGAAGTACCTCCCTCACCAAGGACTCTGCTCAGAGCTCAAGGACCCCTGCCACTCCCTTTTCTGGCATAGGTTGATTCTGGCTCACTACCACCTACCATCCCCAACTCCCTTTCCCTCCCCCTCCAACGTCAGGCCCACTTTGACTGAGCCCCCAGTGGGCCTAGTGCTGTGCTAGGGACAGTTCAGAAGAGAAACTGAAAGACACAGCCCTTGCCTTCAAGAAGCCTCACATTTGTCCAGAGATGACTGTGGACCCCCTTCCTCCTATTTGACTATACTGTTTCCAAGAGCTTAACAGAGTAAAAAACTGAGTTAGAGGGGCTGGGTTTGAGTCTGGACTTAACAGCTGTGTAACTCTAGGTGAGTCACTTCTCTCTCCAGCCTCATCTGTAAAACGAGGCACTGGACTAGATGGCAACTAGAATTGTTTGGAGTTCTAAATCTACAATCCTGAATCTTCCTATACCTTTCGAGGTCAGCCCACGGAGGCCTCTCCCTCCTCCAGCATTTACTGTTCAAACCACTTACTTGGTACTGAGCTCACCTTGAGTCTGTTAAGTCCTGGGTACCTAGGAGTCTGATCACACTGAAGGCAGAGGCTTTTTCTTAGCCTTCCTTGATCTCTCCCTTCACTCCAACCAAAAGAGACCAAGAGGTTATTTGACCTTCTTTGAAACCCCACAAAACTCTGCACCTGTCTTGCGGCCCTTATCATGACTTACCTTTCATAATACTTATTTGTATGCTTGTTTCACTACTCCTACTAAAGGATGAGTTATAGGAGCAATGCAAGTGGCCTCATACACAATAAGGGTTAGATAAATGTTTTGTTAAATCATACTTCTTTGAAACTCCTGAAGTACCAAATACAGTGCACCTAAGATAGTTATAAACACTGGCTGACATCAGAAACTTCTAGATGATCCACCCTAGTTCTAATGAATATTCTCTACACAGGGTACTGCCAGTTCTAAGATTCTGTCTCAAGGTTCCTCCAATATTCTATATTCTAAGGGGCTTTAATCGCTCTGACATTTCTATTCTCTGATGAAGAAGCATGACCCATCACTGGCCTCAGATCAGCATCGTTCTAAATTGCATACTGCTATTTATCCTTGCTCCAGTGGAATAGTAAAGCCACACCAGGCCACTTGGGAAAAACTAACGCAGACCCACCCTCTATCATAGCTTTCACTGACTGGTATTTTTCAGGGACCTCAGATGGCAAGGCTGGAGAATTAAATATAATATCAGGGAACAGGGAGAAGACAACACACAACCAGCATAACCAGTGTATGACTGTTGCCCCAGAGATGTCATGGGATCAACAGCAGCCAATCAAAAAGAGAGACAGGGAAGAAGAAAGGTGCAGACTGTCACTGGTGATATTTGAGTTTGGGGAATGTTCTGCCTTTGGTGCTGTTTATTATTTAACACATACTTGGGGAGTATTAAATCAGACACCAGCTCAGGCTCTCTAACTATTAAATTCACTGTCCTTTCTCTCTCTGGCTGTGATCTGCACCTGACACTCAAATAAAATACCCTTGATCACACCCAGAACCAACCTGGCTACACAGCCAATGAAGGTGCTGGTGCTTGTTTAGTGAGTGAGGGGAGGCAGGGGGTGGGAATGACTTTAGCCTGTCTGTAGTTGAGCCTTCAGCTGAGTCAAAGCCTTTTGTTATTTCAACTTGGGGGGGGGAAGGAAGCAACACAGAAGTTCTCATTTTTATAAAAAAACCAAAACCTACTGGAAAAGAGCACTGTTGTCACCATTCCAGCTTTGTAAGGCTCTATTTCCTCATCTGTAAGATGGGGTTGGCAATTCCTTCACTGCCAAACTCACTGAGTTGTGAGGATCAAATAAAGAATAAATTTATTTTACTATAAGTTTATAAAAGGCCATCCAAAGTTCAGAATTATCACCATCTTTATTTCAGCCATCATGTTTGACTTTGGGATCTTTAGCCAAGCAAAGATTCTGGGCCAAGAAAACAACCTTACTTGTTGTCTTTCATTGGGGAACAAGGTGATCTAACTAAGGGCTAATGTTCACCCAGATTCCCACCACTATCTTCATCTCCTCACATGAAAGCAGCTTGAAAGGTAGCAAAGAGCACTGTGAGTATGGGATTGGCTCCTCTTTTGCCAATTGGATTTCCTCCCTCTAAACCTCAGTTTCCTCATCTGAAAAATGGGGGGAAAGTCTCTTCTGTCTTTCTCAGGGATATTTGTGAAGATCAAATAAAAGGGGAAAGTACTTTGAAACACAAGCAACATCCTCTAAGTACATGAAATTATTACTACCAATAGACATTTTGTCAAGGCCCAGGGTCCTGTGGGCACCCCATAGTGAAATCAGAAAGCAACTTGAACTTAACAGGAAAGTACTAACATGCTCATTGAATTGAATGGACAAGAGACTTGGGTTCCTGAGTCCCAATTCTGCCACTTACTAGTTTTGTGACCTTGAGCAAGTTATTCTCTAGATCACTGGAGGAGCCTCCATTACCTCATCTGAAAAATGGAGACAATAATCTCCCTGCCCTGACAACCTCAGGGTCCAACATGAGGATCAACAGAGAAAAACAGTACCTAATGTATAAACTAAAGTATAAAATAAAACACTACAGAAACAAGAGCTTTCATTCTTCATTTTCTTAATACTCCAAGGCAAGCCAATGACTTTCCCCAAGGTCTCAGTTTTCCCCATCTGGAGTACTGCCACAAAAAGTTTGCTGCAAACAACCAGCATCTTTCTGCTTCCACAGAAGCATGGCTACTGGATTCCATCCAGCTTTAACTCAATGCTTCAGGTACAGGCAATGAACAGCCTACCTCAGGGCTAAGTCGCCAACACGCTGGCCAATCAGAACTGAATAATGAATACCCCCCAAAACAACTCACGAATTAAATTTCCACTGTCCCTGTTGGCTCTTCTTCCTTTCATTAAGCATTCTGAGCTGCAGGCCTCATTTATCCATCATCTAATTCACAGGTATTTCTTCCCCTAGGCTCCTGTTACCCCTGAGATAGCTTTTAGTAAACACAAAACCAAGCCCCCAGTTCCAATTAAGCAATACCCCAAGCTGGTTTCAGAAGCGTCAGACCTCCAGTTTCATCCTATCCTTGACCCCAGTTCTACTCCACTGTACTCACAGAATCACAAAATTTCAAAGTTGGAAGGAACCTCGGGGGTTAGGCTGTCCAATCACCAACCTGAACAAAAATCCACCCATCTCTAAAAGGACAACATCCCAAAGAAGTGGTCATCTAGCTCCCCTCTTGAAGACTTCTGTTATGGGGAACTCATTACCATTTATATTAGTCTATTCCACTTTTAATGATGTTAAACCAGAAATTCACAATTTCATAAGGAAGCCTTTCCCCATATAAAGGTGAAATTTACCTCTCCATAACTTCTAATCATGGGTCCTAGCTCTGCCCTATGGGTGGTAAATTCTATTATCTTTTCCAATTTTGGGTTGGGGTCCTTGAGGTCTCTCTCCTCTGATGAAATCTTAACAGTGACAAGAGCAGGGAGCATGACTTCCCCCTAGGCCCTAATCTAGGCCCAGAGTAGTAACTGGGGGTAAACTCTTCCAGGCCAACCTCTTCCAATCAACCTGCTTGCCAAGAGGAAGTGAATGGATGGGTCCCAGAGGGAGGGCCCCCTGGAGTGGGTGTGGTTCCTTAGGTGGGCTCCACCCAGGCCCTGCTGGGGGAGGGGGTACAGGGAGGGGAAAGTGATCAGAGGAGGCCTGACAAGCATTTTAAGACTTTCCTGTTTTCTACTGCTGTGGATACCGTGCACCCTGTAAACTGTCAACAGAGAAAGAGTTGAAAAAAATAGACAAATAAACAAAACAACTCCCTGCTTAGTAGAGGGGGAGGTCAAACTCCATTATGGATGTCACCAAGGGGCAACCTCTCTACCACTCCCCACCCTTTCACCCCCAGCTCTCTTCCTGCCACTCCCCTCTCCTTAGTCCTACCTGGAGCCCCAGCTCCATGCTTAGGCCTAAGAAGTTGCAAACCTTTGGTTTAACATCAAAATTTCACAACCACAAAGACATCATGGTGAAGTGAAAAGAACGTGAAATGAAGAGTGGCTTCCTGCCACTTATAACCTACATAACTGACATCCAGTAAGTAACTTCTTTGGGCCTCAGTTTCTTCATCTGAAAAATGGGGGTGGGGGAGTAAGCCAAAATGATCTCTAAGACTTACAGCTTCAAGTCTGACAACCTAGATCTTCTTGGGAAAGGTCATAAAAAAGCACAACATTCATACTTCATTATCCTACCTGGTGAATTCCAGTAACCTGATTGGGGGAATAAAATGTTTGGGCACTAATGAAGCAGAGGATCTAGAAATCCTAACTGGAGTGCCTCAAACTCACTTTGGCTGAGGAAAATGATATTCCTCAGTCTCTGAAAATGGAGCTAAGCTGTTCTTGTCCTTTCTTTTACTGACTTTGTAACCTGCTATCACTGGGTCAGAGGGAGGGATGGAAGAATGAATGCTACTGGCTCTATGAGAAGAAGGCTCTTCAGCCAAGGGTCTCTCTGACAACCTTCAAAAACATCTAATGGGCTCTGCAGGAGCTGCCCATGTTTGAGGCAGAGAGAGAGTGCCAGGCTCCAGTCCCCTCACTCTTGAGTCACTAGGGGCTCAAGGTTCCCACACTGTAACATCAAAGCATAGAGTCAACAGGACAGAATCAGGGCCACAGTTTGGAAGGCCAAGAGAAACTAGCGAAGGCTAAGTCCCCCCACCAGGGCAGAATGTAAGAGGTCAAGAACAGGAAAAAAAAGGGGTCACTAACACCAGGGTCAGAGCCTGGATGTTAGAGGGATTAAAAAACAAGGCATAATGACTGGGGGGGGAGGGGGCCCGAAGGCAAAGGAGGGAGGGAGGAAGGTTAGGAAAGGTGGTATTAAGTACCTCCACTAGGGTCAGAGTATAGAATGCCAGATGTCAGAGATGTAAGGAACCAAAGAACACAGAACACGGGAGCAAGGGCTGGAACTGGAAGGGCCCACAGAACGCAGAACAAGCTATAAACACTGACTGCAGGAGCTGGAAGAGACCTTGGAGTTCACCTAGTCCAACCCCCTCATATGACAGAGAAGAAAACGGAGGTTCAAGAAACGGTGTCCAGGAGGCAACGGATGGGCTACCAGGGCTGATGTGAAGGTTACAAGCCCCACACGAGTGGGAGCCTGGCAATCCCAAAGGGCCTACGTGCCCCGACAAAGCTAGGGGCAAGGCCGGGGCGTCCCGGCCCAGAGCGGTCTGGCCCCAGGCCCCGGCCCCGTCCCCACCCCCACGCGGCAGGCCTGGGCCCAAGCCTCTGGGGCTGCGCGGATGGTCCCCCTTCCATCGGGTGCCCGGGCCCAGGGGCTGCCTGGCAGGGAGTGGCCTCCCCGTCAGCCGGCCTGGGAGGCCGGGGCCTCCGCCCTGGGGACCCCACCCCTGGCGTCCCCTCCCGCCCCTTCCCCGCAGAGGGGGGGCGCCCGCGGAGGGGAGGCGCGGGGGACTCCTACCTCCTTCCCTGGCGGTGGTAGTGGCGGCGGCGGCGGCAGCTCTGCTCGGGCCCGCTCGGGGTGGCAGCGGCTGAGGACGGGGCCGGGGCCGGGGCCGGGCTGGGGCTGGCCCCGACCCCCCGCCCCCCGCTGCCGCCGCCGCCGGCGGCCAATCCCCGCCCAAGCTGAGGGGAGGGCGATGCAAATGAGCCCGGATCTGGGTCCGCCCTCCCACCCCCCACCCCCCCGCCCCGCACCCCGCGCCCCGCGCCAGGCCGCGAAGCCCCGGCCTCGCGTGAGAGGCGTGACCCGGGGGGCCCGAGGCCCTCCCCGGGGAGTGCCGGGGGACTGGCCCCCTCCCCCCGGGGCTAGGGAAGAGGTGGGGGGGCGGCTGAGGACGGTTACACAACCAGGCTGGAGGGGGGGCTGGGAGGGGCCCCGGGGGAGGGGGCAAAGGGGAGGGGGCCGGCCCGCGGCCGCACAGCCGGAAGTCAGGGACCGCCACCGGCCTCTGGCAAGAGGAACTCAGCCTGTGAGCTCCGCCCCCTCCCTTTCCCTTCCCCTTCCCCTCCTTCCTCTCTCCCTGGGACTTGTGACCCGCCGCTTTCCCCGCCCTCTTCAGCTTGTCATTGGCCGGCTGGCGAGTCCAGTTCTATGCGCACATTGGCGTGTTTGTCCGCCGCTCACCGCCCCTCCTCCGCACCGCCCCTTCCCCCGAGCCTCGGTTGGCCTGGGCTTCGGCCGCCCCTGCGGGGTACCCTGGGACTGGTAGTCTGAACAACCCCTTCCACCTGCTGGTGGGAGGCGGCGGAAGAACTACAATACCCAGAGACCCCCGGCTCCAATCACCCCCCCCCCACACCCCCCCCCCCCCCCCCCCTCTTTGCAAAGCCCCCCCCCCTGTTTCTCCCCCCCCCCTCTCCCCCCCTCGGCCCCCATGAAGCTTCAGTCCAGCCAACTACAACGTATGCACGCAGCACAGAATAAGCATTTGAGGGGCTACTGCAGGCCACCCCCACTTCCCCCCTAAAAAATATACCAGTTGCAAACTTAACCTGCGTCCCCCTACTAACACTACCACCTCGATGCAAACACCTCCGTCCCTCGCAGACAGCAGCCTCCAAAACGCAGCGAGCGCCCCTCTCCCGAGAAGGGGGCAGAGGAAGGAGCCGGGGTCCTGGCGACACCCCTCCCCCCCAGCCTTCAACTCTCCTTGCGCCCCGGCCTCCCACCCCCCCCCCCCCCCCCCCCCCGCGCAGCTTCTTCTTCCCCCCCCACCCCGCTTCCTTCCCTCCAATAAAACCTTGGGATCAAACTTACGAGTCTCCCCCACCCCATCTCCGGGCAAAGACTTTGCTGCTCCCCTTCCCCCAGCGCACGGAAGGAGGGGGGAGGGAGAGGGCTTGGAGAAGTAGGGGCGATGCACCCCCCCTCCCCTGGCCGCCGCGCGCCCCCCTGCTCTTACCTCGCCGGTCCCGGGAAGAGGAGGAGGACAGGAGAAGAGCGGGGCTCCGGCGGGGGAGGGGGCCGGAGAAGGGGAGGGGGCGGCCCTGGCTGCCTCCCCCCGGTCAGTGGGTGCCGGGCCGGGCCGTGCCGTCCCTCGCTGCGCCCGCGCCCTCCCGCTCTCCCTCTCGCGCTCCGGCGGCGCCGCGGCCCCTACTGTAACTGTACGGGGTGTGCGGAGCCCCGTATGATGCTCTCCGCTCCCTTCCTGGTTTCTCCGAGGGCAGAGGGGTCCTCCCTTCTCTTAAAGGTGCCGCAGCTCCGCTCCCGGCCCCCGCGCCTCCCCCCCCCCCCCGGCCCCCCCCCCCCGGCGGGGAGGCTGGAACTGGCTCTGCAGGTCCCTCGCCAAGGGCAGGACACCCCCCTCCTGCCACGTCTTAGCCCTCCCGCTTGGCGCCCGGTGGGGCTCCTGGTGCAGCGAGAACCGGGAAGGGAAGGGGAAAAAAACGGGGGGGGGAGTCTGGGCTCTCCCCCCTCCCCACTCCCTCTTGCACCCCTCCTCCTCCCCTCCCCAGCCGCCTCCTCCTCCCTGACCTCCGGCTTCCCTCCATGGCTCGGTTCCATGTTGCCATCTTATCTGCCCCCAGAGCGCGCGGGGGGGAGGGGAGGGGGGGCAGATCTGGCTTCAGGGGAGGGGAAGGAGGAGGGGGGGGGCGCTCCGGGCCCTGCCGATAAAACAGGCTGTGCAGAAAAGACAGGGAGTTAGTGCGTCTCGGTTCCGGGCCCCTTCCAGCCCCCATCTCAACCTTGACATCTAAGGAGAGGGGGTGCAGCAAAGACTTCCACCCCCCACCCTGCCCCCCAAACTGGTCTCCAGCGATTATATGAATTATTTCCCACCTTTGCTTAGTCTGGAGTGGGGAGGGCAGGGGAGGGGGATGCGGCGGGCGGGCCTCGTGGCTTTCCCTTTTCAAAGTTTCCCCCACCCAACTGAACCACTGGTGGGTGGGGTGGGGGAGAAGGGGAGGACCTATCGAGGCCCCTGGTGCCCTGGGACAGAAACCAAGAACCTCAGTGTTTCTGCTCACCCAGAGACTCAGCAGTTTATCTACTCTACAATATGTCACGAGTTGGAAGAGCCCTAACTTAGGGACTATCCTATCCAACCCCTAACTTTACAGATCGGGAAACCGAGGAGCAAAGGGAGGACGTTAACTTATTGAAGGTCACAGTGAGTCAACGGCAGAGACAGGACTGGAACCCAGACCTCATATGTGATGTGGTGGAAAGGCATTGGATTTGTAGTAAGAAGTCCTAGAATAGATAGATGGTCAGCAAAGTTCCTTAAAGAGCCTAAGAATTGAATTCAAGCTGTTTCTCGCTACATATGTGACCTTGGGCAAGTCACTTTTCCAGCTCTGGTCCCAAATTGTCTTAACTACGAAATGAAGGGGGTGGAGGAGATGATCTGTAAGGCACCTCCCGGCTCCAAATGACCCTGGCTGTCAGTGACACCTGGTACCTTTATTACAGGTGATTTCACCTGCTTCCTTTCAGTGGTCAGGGAGGTTGAAGAAGAGGCAAAGGCTCTCACCTTACAACTGAGCTTTCCTTCCCCCTCGATATCCTGCCCCTTTAAAAAACAAACAGAAAAAAAAAAAACCTTAACCTGAACTACCTAAACTACTTTCTGCCAGAAAGCACAGGGAACCTTAAGATTAATAGAATTTCTCAGGTGTAAAGGATCTTGGGGGAAAGGCAATAGGTACTTTTAGATTCTTAGAAATAGGGGCATGAGAAATGAGCACCCCAGAAGAAGACATAAGGTAATAGGGTGAGAATGAGAAGCTGAGAAAAGGGAGGATCTTTGCTAGTACTACCAAGTCCCTTCCCCTAGCTGGGCCTCAGTTTCCTGATCTGTAAAACAAAGAGGTTGGACTAAAGGATCTCTGTAAAGCACTGTTCAGCCTTAAATTTGAGTCTAACATGAAAAGCAACATGAAGTGGTAGAAAGATAGCCATCCTTGGGGCCAAGAAGACTTGGGTCACTTCTGACACATGGATGCTGAGTGACTCTGGGCTAGTCACCTCAGCTCTCAGGGATCTATGTAGGTGATTCTTTTAAGACTAGAAACAATAGACCGAGAAATTACAGACCTGCATTGGGAGCCAGAGTTTTCTCGACCAGGAGTTCCCTATGTGAAAGAAATCACAAATCCAGCCCCTAACTCTGTTCATAACGTAATAATAATAAAATTTCTACAGTGTTTTAGAGTTTACAAAGTCCTTTCTTCAGCCCAGCCCTGTGCAAGTATTGTCATCCCTCTTTTGCAAATGGGGAAAATGAGAATCGGGGTAAAGTGACTTGCCCTCGGTAGTACAGCTAATAAGTAGGTTTGAACCCAGATCTCTGGACTCCATTCTCTGCCTAGAAAAATATAATAATAACAGCTAGCATTTATAGAGCCCTTTAAGGTTCTCCAAGAGCTTTATCGATAGCATCTCATTTAATCTTCATGACAACCATGTGAGGAAAGTGTTATTATCCTCATTTTACAGATGAGGAAACTGAGGCTGAGAGTGGTGGAACAACTGTGTCTACAGTCACACAGTTAGTAAATATTTGAGGTAGGGTTTAATAGATTGAATGAATAGGGCATCTTTCCAACTAAACAAAGTGCTATGTCTCTTGACTCACTTATTCCCCATACCAGACCTGCGAGGGAAAAGAAGCCATTACCTCCATTTTTTTCTTTTTTTTGGATAGGGGAAAAAAACAAAATAAAAAACAAACCACAGGTCCAGAGGAGAGGATGTAACTTACTCCTAAGAGGTATACCCTGAGATGGCCAGAGCTGGGGAGAAGTCAGCATCCCTGGTGCTATAATCCCTAGGCTCAGGCTCTTATTCTGAGCTATACTTAGAAAGCTGAGGAGCAGAGTCCAGCAAAGGCTCTCTCCACTGTGCCCAGTGGGACTCCCAGGGGCCACTGCCATTTCAGGGTTCCTTGTCTTCTACCAAGACTATAGATTATTCCAAACTTGTCCAGCCCCACCTCTGCTGTGGGGAGCCACTCTAGAGTATTGACTGAACTCACTCTCTGCTGTGAAAACCCAAATTTTGGTGGAAATAAAAACATATTTTCCTCTAGGAACTGTGCTGATCAGGACAGAAGGTCTTATTCCTTTAAAAAAAAAAACAGCCTCATGAATAGAAGGCTAAAGAGAAAAATGAGTGACTTGTTCCTCTAAGCAATCAATAAACATTTATTAAGCACCTGCTATGTGTTAGGCACTGTGTTAAGTATTGGGGATACAAAAAGAGGCAGAAGATAGTTCCTGTCCTCAAGAAGCTGACAATCTCATGGAGAGCTTGCAATCCCTTTATGCAGACAATAACCAAAACTATCTTTGGCAGAGTATGTCTACTCTGGGAAGCGCCAATTTTGGCTGTGCCTCTTTCAGGCAAGTCCCATTTAGGGCCTCAGTTTGCCCTTCTGTAACACTATCACCAGATGGGGGTGGGAAGGAAATGTTTCTTTAAAATATGAGAGGGATAAATTGGGCTGGGTTATCATCAGCATCACCATGGGGGAATGAGGGGGTTTTGAAACAGTCAATTAACCATTGTCTATGGTCAAAAAATGAACTCTCAGGCCAACTTGACCCTGCATCTGAAAGCTACTCCTCCTCTCCCCCTCCACATTTCCTTTCCGGCGCAGAGAATGTGGACTCATTTTGAATAGGAAACAGAGACAAATACAATTAGGGAGTTCAATCTATGTCCAATCAAAATAATAATCACAAACTGCCTTCAAAAACTAACTACATTGTGAGGGAATTTTTGATCAACTAATATTTTGGAATATCCATGCCCCGGCTTCTCTTCCAATAACATGGAGGCAGGTACATTGCCAACACACTCTAGCACAAGGGAGCTGCTGTACTGAGAGTCATTTCTTATAATGAAACCTGCCTGAAGCCCAATGGCGAGTCTTTTACATATCTGTCATATGACTAGTAAATTTCCACGTCAGCAAAAGATTATAATGGAATTGGCTAACGTCTGTCTTGTTAGACTGTGTGTCAACCAACTTCATTTTAGGTGTGCCAAAAAACTGTAAATAGATACATCTTTCAAACATTCAAAATTCTGAGAAAGAAAAAGTGGATTCAGGAAACAGTAGACTGGCAGACATCGTGTTGATACCCACCGAATTCCACAACATGTTAGTCACCACATGGTTGGTGATCAGCGATCACTAGGAACTAGCATGGGTTCATTCATAATAATAGCTAACATATATATAGCTCCTACTATGTGCCAGGCACTGTGCTAAATACAGTGATTCTTGCAACAACCTTTGATCCTCACAACAACCCTGGGAGGGAGATGCTATTATTATCCCCATTTTACAGTTGAGGAAACTGAGGCAGAGAGAGGTTAAGTGATTAGTCCAGGTTCACACAGCTAGTAAGCATTTGAAGCCAGATTTGAACTCAGATCTTCCTGAATCCACAATGAATCCTACCAAGCCAACCTCATTTACTTTCTTTGGAAAGAATTACCAGACTATATTAGGAAAATAAGGCAGATACAGCACTTCTTGATTTCAGCAAGGTATTTGACAGAAAGAGGTCATAAAATCATAGGCTCATAGAATCAGAGCTGGAGAAGAGCTTAGAGGTCATTTGGTCCAACAGTCTAATTTTACAGATGAGGAAACCGAGGCACAGAGTGGTTAAAAGTGATTTTTTTGAGGAGATAGATAAATAAGGGAACAAGCATTTATTAAGTGCATACTATGGTCCATATGTTTTACAAATATTATCTCATTTGATCTTCACAACAACCCTGGGAGGTAAGTGCCATTTTTATTCCTCTTTCACAGCTGAGGAAACTGAAGCAGACAGATTAAGAAATTTGCCCAGGGTTACACAACTAACAAGTATCTGACCTTGGATTTGAACTCAAGTCTTTCATGACTCCTGGCCTACGGGTCTATCTATTGTGGCATCCAGCTACCTCTAAGTATAGTACAATTAGGTGGATGTGTAGGTGATTGAATAACTATACCTTGAAGGTATTGATTAATGAATGGATAAGTATCCACCTAGAGGGAGGTCTGTCCTTGACCCCTTGCTATTTAATATTTTCAGAAGGAATATTTTTACTTCCATTAAAGCCCTTTCTCCAATTCTTCATCAAATCTCGGACATGGCCTTGGGTTCTCAGAGACTATGCTAATGAAACACACAGCCCTGGCAGGTTCTCCCAAGCCAGAAAGACTTCAAGTGCGGGCCCAGTGATGATCTGTGATTGCAGGCTGGGGGGCAGCCCAGCCAAATGTGGCCAGCCTATCACCAGCAGATGAGTTGCCAAGTCAGCCACAGTGAATCTCAAAAAACATCTGCAAAGGTTGGGGTCTGTGTCAGTGGAGGAAAAGTTCCTATCTCCCCCCCCCCCCACATACACATAAAAAACACAGATCCTTGAAATTCAAGTGTGAGACATAAATGACATGATTATCCAATTTTCAGATAGCAGGAAGCTGGGAGGGATCTCTAAATATGTTGGGTAGCAGAGTCCAGATACAGGCAGACTAGGACAAGAGGCTGACACCAATGCACTAAAATTTAACAGAGGTCAATGCTAAGTCCTCTATTTAGGGCTGAAAAAAAATCAATTACACAAGTACATGGTAGAGGCAATCTGGCTTGATTGTAAGTTCCCATGAAGAGTACCTGGGGGTTTTAATAGACGGCAAGTTTGATATGCTGGGGCAGCCCAGAAGACCCCTTTTCCAGTATTGTGGTCAATTATGGAAGGAATTGACCCACTGGACCATGTTTAGAGGAGGGTGAACAAGACTGTGAGTGGACCAGAACCCATACTGTAGGAGGATCTTAACTGAGAGATCTTAACTAGGGATGCTGAGCCTGGAGAAGAGAAGATTTGGGTGGGGGGAGATGACAAGATTCTTGTCTTCAAATCGCTTACAGGTTGTTACCCAGACAAGTTCTGGTTGGCCCCAGAGAAGAGAAGAACTGGAACCAATGAGTGAAAGGTGCAAGGGGGCAGCTTTTAGTTCAATATAAGGAAGGTCCAATATGAGCTGTTCAACAAGGGAATGGGCTGCTTTGGGTTCCCTATCATCAGATGGTCATAAGCTTAATGACCTTCACCGTTCAGAATGTAGAACAGACAGGGAAGAAGGTTAGATGATGTCTCAGGTACCTACCCCCAAGAAATCTTGAATTCTGTGTCTAAGACAGAGACCTTGTCCTAAAGGTCTCACTGTCTAGTTGAAGAGATAAGACAAACACAAAGAAAGGTCACAATAAGAAAACAAGTCTGGATATGCCAAGTGACAAATGAACAGAGACAACCACACCATGGGACCTATCATCTAGGGCAAGTGTTCTTAACTTGTTGTCCATAAACTTTTTTTTTTAATATTAGGATAACTGCATTTCAATATAATTGGTTCCCTTTGTAATCCTGCCTATTTTGTGTGTTTAAAAACATTCTTCTCAGAAGGGGTCCATAGGCTTCATTAAATGGACCAAAGGGGTCCATGGCACAAAAAAGATTAAGAATCCCTGCTCAAGGGATTTCCAGTCTAAGACAGACAATCGCTTATCAGTTAAATAACACAACCATAGGTTTTCCCTTATATATAAAGAATCTGGTGGCCACTTCTCCCCATCTAAGATATAGACTCTGTATTGTTTCTCCAGCACTAAGGGTGGCATACACAGAACCATCTTCATTCAATTCAATGCAGCAAACATTTCTTAAGCATCTTCTCCTGTGCATGGTTGTGTCCTGGATACCCAGGAGAGAAAGAAAAAAGAAAAACAGTTCCTGCCCTCAAGGAGCTAACATTCTGTTAGCCTGGCTTGAGAGCACCATTTGCTGCCAAATAAGGGTAATGTTTACAGGGAGTGCAAAGTACCTTCAGAGTTGGGTGAGAGGCATTGGGAATTCCCACCCACTCTTAAGAGGAGCCAAGGAAGTTTGCCTGGAGGAAATGGGATCTGAAGTGATGTGGGATAGTGGTGAGAGGGTTGGAGCAAGAATCGAATTCTGCCTTTGCCTACCTGTGTGACCCATGCGCAAGTCACTTAACCTCTCTGTGGCTCAGTTTTCTCCTCTGTGGAACAAGGGTAATAATAATTTATATGCATATAGAATTTTAAGGGTTTTTTTTTGTTACGATCACTTTTATCTCAGCATATCCTATGATCCTCCTCTCCCCTCAGTACTTCAAATTGAATTCCCCAAAATGTGCAATCTTTCAAAACAGTTAAATGAAACATCTTGAAATTGAATCTAGCGCCAATAGTACACTCAAATTATACTCTAGTAGCTGTCCCTCTGCTAAAAGCAATGACAGATTCATGCTATTTAAGTTAGCACCAACATCGTCTGATGTTTTCAGCCTGAGTTTGGTTGCCCTTTAAAGTTTTCTTCATGTACATAGTTGTAGTAATTGTGCATATTGTTCTCTTAGCTCTGCTTTGTTTGTCATTGCATTCCAGGCATGGGGGAGGGCTTGTCTGAAAGCACAGAGGCAGGAAGGAGATGGGGAACAGCTAGTAGTCTAGTTAGTGTGTCTGGAACGTAGAATGTATGAAAGAAAATGATATGGAATAAGGTTGGGAAAGTAGGTTGGAACCAGATCGTGGTGGGAGCCAAATTCCAGGTTAAGGAGTTTGTAGTGTATCTCAAGGGCAGTGAGGAACCATGGAGGTTTTTTGAGCAGAGTGTGACCTGACAGAAATGTGAGAGGAGGGAGAGAAGAGAAGGAGGCAGCTGAGAAGGGCAAGGACAGAGCCCTAGCACCCTTCCGTGGAGATGTCTTTGGACTGTGGTCTACTGGAAAAAATGCTGGACCTGGGTTGAGATCTCATCTCTGTCACTTACTCCCTGTGTCATGTTGGACAAGTAAATAAACCTTTCTAGGCCTTATCTTACTTACCTGGGAAAGGAGGTTGGTGGACCAGATGACCTCTAAAGCCTCTTCTACTTCAAAAATCTATAATCCTATACAGATATTCCCATATTTCTTTGAATTTTTCATATTCATCAATCCTTAGATTAATATAATAGCGTTCCACTAAATTCCCATGGTTCATTCAGTTATTCCCCCAATCAATGGTTTGACAGCTTTTGAAAGTTACAAAGTTTTCCTCACACTATCCAACTACCCAGGGTTGTTATGAAAACCAAGTAAGGTTGAGGAAAATTATATTTATATAGTGCCTTACGGTTAGAAAGACTCATCACCAGGTGATTTTACAGGTTGGTCACCAGTGGCTGAATTTTGGGAGCTATAAGAATTCCTGAAGACCGTCTACCAAAAGGTGAAGAGGGACTGACATCTGCATTGGTGGAGTACGACCTTCACTGATAAGACCACAGTCCTCTTGGAGAAGTATGGTTACAAAGCTTCCTAAATATATTACTATCTCACCCCGTGCAGCCCCTGCTTCCTCTAGCTCTGTTCTTAGAGGAGAGAGAATAAGATGCAAATATTATCAGCCTGGTCTTCCAATCAACCCAGAGAGACTGAAGAACTTGCTCAAAGTCATACAACTGATAAGTGAGAGGGCCAGGGCTAGAACTCAGGTTTGGGGGCTTTAATCCCAGGGCTCTTTGGAAGGCCCACTAGCCCTTCTTTTGAGAAATAACTAGGAAAGCACTTTATAAGGTTTAACCCTGAGGTACAGTGGGATTTTAAAATATCACCTAATTCATATTTTTTGCCTAAAGTCAGCTCCAAGAAAGAAAAGAAGCTAGAATGACATGTGAATTCATTACCCTAGGATTCTAATCTATTCCCTCCCCAGCCCAAAACACTCCTCTTTAGTCACTACTTCACAATGTGTATTGCCTTCCCTAATTAGAATGTAAGCTCCCTGAGGGCGGGACTATTTTGCTTGTTTTTGTTTGTATCACCAATGTTTAATACTATGCCCCATGCTTTGTAAGCACTTAATGTATTTCCTTTCCTTTCTTTCCTTCCTTCCTTCCTCCCACATCTCAAGATGTCAGAATTTGTCTAGTGTGGCAAGTTACCAAAACTTGATAGGAATAGTGTAAAAAGTTTTCCAATGAGGAATATTGTCTCAGTTTTTACTTACAGTCCTCGTCTCTTCCTTCCTTCTTTACTTCCCCCCCTCCCTCCCTTCCTCCTTCCCTCTCTTATTTTCTCCTTTTTTTCCTTCTTCCCTCCCTTCTTCCCTTTTTTCATCTCTTCCTTCCTTTCTCCTTTCTTTCCTCTCCTTCCCTTCTTCTTTCCTTCCTTCTTTTCTTTCTTTCCTGGGTGGGGGAAGGGAAGGAGGAGAATGGCCCCCAAATCCCAAGGGACAGTGATGGGTGCTTGAGAATGTGCAAAGTTTGCTCCAGACCTGATTTAACTCACGTCGTGAAGGAAGCCCAGGTCCAGGAGGCAAGCTGCTGAGGTCTAGACCTTGCCTCTTTCCGCCGACTTACTGTAAGACTTGAGCAAATCCCTTTCTCTTTTCCCACCTCAGTTTCTCCATCTATAAAACGAAAGGTTGGATTTAATCACCTCTCAGGTCCCTCCCAGCTCTAAATTTATGATCTTATGATCTCAAAGTTCTCTTCCAGCTCTAACTTTCTACCTCTCTGTTGTAAGGAACTTGGAAAGAACATTGAGGCCAGCCTCCCCCTGTGCAGGGAATAATACTCTGAACCATTAACTTCTGGTTTCTTATACGGGAATAGGTTCCTTTCCATTCCCTTAACAGATTTTTCTGGCCCCTGCCACCCACATCTCTAGATGTCAGAATCTTTCTAGTGTGGCAAGTTACCAAAGCTTGATAAGAATAGTGTAAAAGACTTCTCAGTGAGGAACTATGTCTCAGTGTCTCCTTACTGTCCTTGTGTATGCCTCCTGGCCATTTACCCAGCTCTGCCTCAGCCTGGCCTTGGGTGGCCATGCACAACCCTAACTCATGTATGCAGCCACTGAAACCTGGATCCCACTCCAACCTTTGACTTCCAGGGATTTCCTACTTTATCAGTCTGTTCCTGCATGCCAATCACAGCTTCTACCTCAGTTATACTGGTCTTGACCTATAATCTTGTAGTTTTGACAGCCCACAGCCTGATGTGGCACCAAAGAACTTACTTAGATCCAACTTCAATCCTTCATGCTATAGGGGCAGCTGCAGGGCAGGCACAATGGATAGAGTGCTGGACCTGGATGCAGGACAAGCCAAGTTCCCTTACTAGCTGTATGTTCCTGGGCAAGTCACTTAAAACTCATACTCAGTTTCTTCATCTGTAATAATACCTCGAAGGGTTGATGTGAGGATCAAATGAAATAATATGTGAAGCACTTTGTAAACCTTAAGGTTCTCTTTAAATACTAGCTATCATCTTTATCATCGAAATTATTGTTATTATTCAATCTTCTCTTCTGTCCCCAATGGAAACGGAAGATGGAAAGGATCAGAATACTGATGCCACACCACACTCCCATCTCCTCTAAATCCTCCCACTCCCCTGGGTCACCTTGAGCCACCTGTTTCCCCAGCTACTCTCCAATTAAATTCAACAAACCTTTGTTATAATACACTATTGGGCACTGAATATTCAAAGTTTAGAGTCAAATCAAGCACCTACTATGTACAAAGAGGGCATTGTGCCAGGCACTTGGGATACAAGTCAAAAATAAAATAATCTCTTCTTCAAAGAGCCTACATTCTACTGAACATAAGAAAGGGGGATTCAACTTGTTCTGTTCTGCCCCAGAAGGCAGGACCAGGAAGGAGGGGCCAATTTAGGGTTCAGTATTAGGTAAAACTTCCTAAGGATGGGAGCTGTCCAAAAGCAGCGAGGCTTGCCTGGAACTACTTCGAATTTCCCTCCTTGAAGATCTTCAAGCAGAGTGCGAATGTTATCGTGGGGATTCCTTCATTAATGGGTAGGGTAACAAGGTGGCTTCTAACTCTTAAATTCTGTGATTCTGTGAGTTGGGCATAGTGTCTTTTCTCATGGAATTTAATAAGGGGAAAGACATATAGGCCAATATCATGTCATTCTAGCAGTGCAGGGGGCTCTTGGTGAGCAACTTTCTCTCCCAATAAATACCTGCACTTTCTACTTTCTAGACTTAGAAAATTGCCTTGGGGCAGTAAGAGGTCACACAGCCAAGCTAGAGAAGAGTGCCAGCTTGAACCCAGATCTTCATGACCCTGAGGCCAACTCCCTACTCACTATTCAGGCTGCCTATAATTTACCTATATTATAGTTAAATGTATAAGAGAGGAGTAAAACGAAGTGTTATGTGAGGTGTGATTTATCGGTAGAGAGAGGGAAATCAGGTGAGACTTCATGTGGGAGGTAAAATTGTCAGCTTCTCTAGACCTTGCAGGGTCTTTCTTCCATAAGATGTTGCCATATAAATATTCATAACCTCCAAGCTGGGTGGAATGAAAAGCTCCCCAAAACATAGAAATCTGGCAGAAGACAGCAAAGCCATGTGGGACCAGGGGATGAAGTCCATAGCATCTGTGTTGTCCTGTCTGCTCTTAGTAAATTATCCCAAAGACGCTCTAAGTAAGCCTACAGAAACTTCTATCCCAATGTTTTTATTCCATTACAAAAAGCAATCATTTCATCCCCCTGCTCCATAGGCCACTGAACTTCCAATATAAAAGAACAATAGTAGGCTAGTGACCTGTCCCAGGAATATTCCTAACTGAACTCCATTGAATATAAGATGAGAATGAGGATAATGAGGATAAAAACAACATCTGGCATTTACATAGTGTCTTAAGGTTTACAAAGTATTTTACATCCATCTTCTCAATGGAGCAGCACCACCACAACCATTAGACATAGTTGATACAGGTATTTTTATCTCCATTTTACACATGAGGAGACTGAGGTTCAGAGATATTAAATGACTTGCTCCCTCCCAGTTCCATAGCTATTTGAGTGTCAGGCTTGAGATTTGACTTCAGGTCTCCTGACTGATATGCCTAATAGTCCAGTCCGTGACCCACACCACTTTCGAAAGTTAGCAGCAGAACCCACAATATAGCTCTCTGTGAGCACATGTCCCAGTTTCTCCTGGAGCTATCCCAGAACCTTCAAAGAGAAGTCTGAGAGGAGGAGAGGCCTGGGGTCCAGAAGGAAAGTCTGTGAGTGTCAGGACTCAACTGAGCCAGCTATAGGATGTATTATCATTATAAGTGACCATGAAGAAAAAGTCAGCTTCTCTCTTCCTCTTTTCTTGCCTGCCTCCAGCAGCCGCCACGTGGGCCGGTCATATTCAGCCCTGGGCTTGGCCAGGAGGCCATCCTCGGCTTTAGTTTCATTTTGGTATCATGCTAGTTTCACTTTCAGGAAGGAAGGAGGGGGTGTGTGCGTATGTGTCTGTGTCTTTGTCTATCTCTGTGTCTGTCTGTCTGTCTGTGTCCGCAGCAGCAGCAGCAGCAGCAGCTTGAGCCATACTGCCTTTCCTAAGAAAAACTCCACCATCCCCCTAATATCTTCTTCTTTCTTCCCTCCCCATCTCCCCAACCACTCTGCATCTTCCTCTGCTTTCCCTGCCCCTCCCAAACCCCTTCCTTCACCTTTTATTTATGAACCAAAACAAGATATCAGCTGCTTTGGCCAGCAAAAAGCCCTAATATGATCCCCCTTCCTCGAAAACAAGAGCAAGTCAACTTTCTCTGAGCTAATTTTCCTGAGAGTGATGGACAAAATGAGGTTCTATGGGCCCTTCTAGCTCTAATATTTTATGTTCTAGGTACTTTCTAGCACTGATATTCTAGTTCTAAAGTCTCTCCTAGCTCTGACATTCTATGTCCCAATGGCTCTTCCAGCTCTGACATTCAGTGTTCTAAAGGCCCTCCCAGCTCTGACATTCTGGGTTCTAAGGGCCCTCCCAGCTCTGACATTCAGTGTTCTAAAGGCCCTCCCAGCTCTGACATTCTGGGTTCTAAGGGCCCTCCCAGCTCTGACATTCAGTGTTCTAAAGGACCTCTCAGCTCTGACATTCTGTGTTCTAAGTGCCCTCTCAGCTTTGTCACTCAGGATTCTACATTCCAAGGTCCCTTCTAGTTCTAATATTCTGTGCTCTATGTTCTGGAGGGCATAGGTACACATGAGGTGGGTGAATGACATCTGAGAATATTTTCAATTCAATTCAACATGTATTTGGAGTGGTCTTGGGGGATGTTTTTTCATAATTTTGGAAATGGCCACAGGATATAATGGAGAGAGTTCCAGGCTTGGAGTCAAAAGCCCTGGGTTTGAATCCCAGCTCTCTTACTTACTTGCTGTGTGATCATGGACAGACCACTTCACCTCTCTGAAACTGTTTGAGATGGTGGTGGCACCTGGACAATTCACCTCACACAGTCACGAGGAAAGTGCTTTGAAGTCATACAGAAATGTGAGTTATCATTATCATGAGACTGCCTTTGGAGATGCTGTGAAGATTCAGGTAAGATCACTTACTCCCTCACTGTGAGTCACTCTACTGAATTGTACTATGTATTGTCCTAATGCTGATTTGGGGTGCGGGGTGAAGGGAAAGGAAGAAGCATCTTTGAAGATCAGAACTGGAAGGGGCCTTAGAGATCATTCAGTCATCTTTAGGTCAAACCTCATGGGTTACAAGTAGCTTTCTCCACCCCAACCCCCTTTAGGTAGTTAGTAGGAAATATTATCCTCACCATCTTACAGAGAAGTCAGGGAAGCTGTGACTTGCTCAAGTCACATAGCTGACAAGCTGGGACTCAGCCCTAACTTAACGCAGAAGACCGAGGGTTCTTTCCACAGTCCCACACCACCTTGACTAAACTACTTAGTGCGTCCGGTGCTGAGGAAAATACGTGAAGACTCATCCTTTGCTGTCACGCAGCTCGTAAACTACCAAGGGAATATGACATTTACAGATAACAACCCAATTAGACAAAAGAGCATTAGCAAAACACAAAGTACTGTGTGAAGTCAGAGGAGGGAATGACAGTTACTGATGGGAAAATTAGGAAGGCTTCAGGTGCATTAATCAAGGGTCAGGAATTCAAAAGGTAAGGAATTCCTTGTCCTTCATTTTTCAGATGGGGCAAGTAAGGCCTAGGGATAAATCGGCTTTCTTCAGTTCTTTATTATAGTTTACATCAAGTTGTTTTTAAAGGTTGAAAGTATGGCTAATCTAGGCGATGATTTCAGAGAGGTGATAGACTACAATACAGAGCTGGCCCTGAAATTGGAATTGAGTTGTGCCTCTGACATATCTTAGCAATGTGCACACTGCTTAGACACATGTAAACTGCTTAACCTCTTTGTACCCCAGAAAACTCTTTATAGCTATAAGTTACAGAGGTCTCCTGATCTACCCTAGGGGAGGAAATTTCCACATCAGGATTTCCCTACACAGATGAAATCACAGATTCAGACCAAAAAAGTTAATATTTTAAAAAGAAAAACAAAGATGTTCTTCACGTGCTAATTTTACATGTTTTACATATGTCTCAGACGTGTTTACATTTTCCATATGTCACAGAATTTTCTACATTGGTCCCAGTGAAAGTCGTCTTCTTATGTGGTCAGACCATATCAAGAGTACTGTGTTGTTCTGTGTGTCACATGTTAGAATGGACATGAGTAAAGCAGACAGCTTCCAGGCAGGGCAATTGAGGTGGTGAAGGGTCTCAAGATCGTGTCATAGGGGGACTGAAGGCAGCAACTAGGGATGTGTAAGCCTGGAGAAAAGAGTACTCAGCAGCAGACATGAGAGCTCCTCGAAGGAGGAAACAAACATTTATTAAGCACTTTCTGTATGCCAAGCACTGTGCTGAATGCTTTACAAATATTATTATCTCAGTTGGCCCTCGTAACAATCCTAGGAGGTAGGTGCTTTTATTAATCCCCATCATACAGCTGAGAAAACTGAGGCACACAGAGGGTAAGTGACTTGCTTAGGGTCACACAGCCATCATGTGGTGGGACCAGGGCAGAGAGAATCATAACTATCACCTTCTTAGTCTTAGATACCATACTTCTTTTAATAGTGCTTACAGTAAAATCGCATTAGCATTTTTGGATTGCCATGTCAATACTGACTCACTCTGAATTTGCAGTCCACTAAAAGCTCCTTGACTTTTTCAGACAAACTGCCAGCTCCCTGGGTCTCCTCTACTTTGTACTTACAAAGTAATTTCTTGATCCCAGGTGTAAGATTTTATATTCATCCCTACTAGATTTCATTTTATTAGATTCAACCCAACAGTCTAGCCCAGATGTTAAGTAAAAAAATAAAAATAAGAAACCCTTCCTGTGCCTTAGTTTCCTCACCTGTAAAATGGGGATAATCCTCTTTGTGATGCCTGAATTCACTTTTTAAGCTACTGAAGGCTCCATAAGAGTGAACTTTGAATAATTTTTTCTCATAGCCTCTAATAATGCCTGTTACTTTGAACAGAATAAGTGTTCTACAAACTCTAATTGATTAACTTTGCTATCTTGAAACCTGCCATCCTTTTAGAACTAAACTTCCCAAGGCTTATATAACAAACAATGGGTTGGGGGTCAGACGACTCTGGTTTTTAGAAGTAGAGTAGAATAAAACATTGGACTTAGGGTCAGAAGATTTGTGAATCCCAGGTCTACCCTTTCTTACCTACATGACCACGAGCAAGTCACTCTTCTCTGAACCTGTTGCCTCATCTGTAAAACGTGTATTGTAATACTTTCAAGGATACATCCAAGGTTTGTTGAAAGAACAAATGCTTAATGATACAGGGTTTCTTCAGTAAAATTCACAGGCATTTGAAAGATAGTTTTTGAAAATGACACACATGTCAAAGGATATGAATAAACAGTTTTCAAAAGAAGAATTACAAAATATTGTATTACATGAAGGAATGCTCCAAATCACTAATAATAAGAGAATTGCAAATCAAAACAACCCTAAGGTTTCATCTTACACCCTCTAAATTGGCAAAGATGACAGAAAATGGTAATGTTCAATGTTGGAGGGATTGTGGAAGGATAGGCAGACCAATACGTTGTTGGTGGAGCTATGGAATGATACAACCATTTTGGAAAGCAATTTGAAATTATGCAAATAAAATGACTAAGATATCCATACCCTTTAAACTAGAGATTCCACTATTAGGCTTATAATCCAAGGAAAGTAGCAATAAAAAGAAAGTTTCCATATACACTAAAATATTTATAGCAGCATTTTTTGTGATTGCAAAGAATTAGAAACCAAGTAGATGCCCATGGATTGGGGAATAGCCAAATTGTGGCACATGAATGTAATGAAATATTATTGTGCTGTAAGAAAGATATATGTGTATATATATATATATATATATATGATGAATATAAAGAAGCATAAAAGGATCTATATGAACTGATGCAGAGCGAAATTAGCAGAGCCAAGAAAACAATATACACAAGAAAAGAATAACCACACACCAAAAAATCAAACGTGAATGTAGCAAAATGACTTGAAGAGATTTGAGAAGGTAGCCCAAATCTTTGTGGATGCTGGAAGTTCACAAGTATTACATATTGCATGTGTCTTCAGACTTTTTCAATGCATCAATCAGTTGTAGTGATTTTTTATCCGCTTAAAAATACTTGTTATATAGGATGGCCTTCTGGGCTGGGGAGGGGAAAGGACGCTGGGGACAAATACGATGACATAAGAAACAGAAGATATACATTAAAACTTATTAATCTTTAAAAGTGAAAGAAATGACACATATGTAGAAAAATATTTTTGGAAAGAGGTGCAAAAAAATGACATTTAAAAAACTAATGAACAGGACTAGTTGAAGGGGAGGGAGACAAAGGGAGAATCTATTTGATCAGGTAAGTGGAAAAAAAGAAGGGGGAAGAGTTATATAATAACATAAAAGCAGAAGAAAAAAAAAGAACTCATAAAGGGAAAAGGTTAACAAATAAGAGGAGAGGAGAGGGGATCAAGGGTGAAGGGAAGAAAGCCAGTGAGAACAGGGCAACTTTAAAAAGAGATTAAAGTAATTGAAGGAACATAATGCTATGTTTATAGCAGAAGAGGGGGGAAAATCATAACATGAAAAAACCCAATATTAGAAACAGAGGAAAATATAAACCTAACTCATACTTTTAAATGTACATGAATTAAAGGATCTAATACAAAGAAAAAGAGTGACAGATTGAATAAGAAAATAAAACCCTACAATCATAGATACCCCAACTCATTTACTAGATCTGGAGACCATATGTTAGTATTTTTCTGTTGTTTTATCCTATTGATTTATCTGCTTATATGAAAGGTCTTTTGAGTTTTATTCTTCCTGAAACACACTTTAAAAAATAAAGATGCAAACAAAATAAAACTGAAGGGATGGAAAGAATGAATGAAGGGGACAGTTTCAGAGAAACTTTGGAAGATTTCTATGAACTGATGCAGAGTGAAGTGAGCAGAACCAGGAGAACAATTTATACAAAAACAACATTATAAAGACAAACAACTTTGAAAGATTTAAGAACTCTGATCAAGGAAATGACTAATCACAGTTTCAGAGGACTCATGAGTAAACATGTCACTCACTTCCTGACGGAGAGGCTATGGACTATGTACAGAATGAGAAAATAATTTTTAGACTTGGCCAATGTGGGAATTTGTTTTGCTTGACCATAGATATTTATCTGAAAGGATTTTGTTTCTTTTTGTTTTTCATTTGGGGTGGTAAAAGGGAGAAAAGATAAATTGTTCATTTAAAAATTAAATTATTTTAAAAAAGAAAAAGATTGTTTTTCTAGTGTGGATGATTGAACCAGAGTAGATGAAGAATGAATGTCCAAATAGTGACCTTCATTTGGAGAGGCAGGAAGTCTATTGGCTTGGACTATCAGTACATATACTGATTTGCCTGAGAGGCAGGGTGTTGGGTATCTCCTCTATGAAGGATTTATTGAATTGCAGAGACCCTAGCAGCTAATTCCTTCACCATTCAAATGACCTTCATCTACTGCAGGAGTTCTTAATCTAGAATCTGTGAACTTGTTTATTATTATTATTTTTTTTTTAACTTGGTAACTGTGGGCAGCTAGGTATCCTGGAGTCAGGAGGACCTGAGTTCAAATCCAGCCTCAGACATTTAACATTTACTAGCTGTGTAACCCTGGGCTAGTCACTTAACCCCACTGTCACACATACACATACACACACACACACACCAAAACAAAAGAAAGAAAAGAAGTTTGGTAACTGTATTTTAATATAATGGATTTCCTTTGTAATCCTATGTATTTTATTTTGTGCATTTAAAAACATGATTCTGAGAAAGGGTGCATAGATTTCACAAGGCTGACAGAGGGATCTGTAAGACAAAATGGTTAAAACCCTTTGATCTACTCTGCCATATATCTTTGTATCCAGTTATTTGCATCTTGTTTCCCTCATTAGATGGTAAGCTCCTCAAGGGTAGGGGCTGTTCTTTGTCTTTTTTTGTACCCCCAACCCTTAGCACACTGCCTGGCACATAGTAGGTGCTAACTGACCAGAATTCCATCAGATGGGAAAGTACTTCTGGAGTACTCACATTCACATGGCTGTCGATTCATTGACATGTCTAAAACATTAAGTTCAAATCAACAAATATGTCTTAAGCATTTTAATCTCAGATCTATCCCTAAACATGTGTTGAACCTACAGAAGTGTTTCCTTCTGT
Source organism: Vombatus ursinus (assembly GCF_900497805.2). Classification (NCBI taxonomy): domain Eukaryota; kingdom Metazoa; phylum Chordata; class Mammalia; order Diprotodontia; family Vombatidae; genus Vombatus; species Vombatus ursinus. Next base: position 7,480,337 of record NW_020948951.1, on the reverse strand, counting down.
GCCTTCATTCCCTTTCCATAAGACAGGGATGATAGCTCTTTCCTACTTAATTATCAGAAATGCTTGATGATGAAATTGGAATAGCAACATGAAAACTCCAGGATATTTACAGAACATGGGGACACTGACAAAGTGGCTTGGATGATGATTTCTTATGGTCCCCTCTATCTAGTTCAACCCCCTCATTATAAAAAATAAGGAAATTGGGACAGGAGAGGGGAAGTTAGTCTTTAATAAGCATGTATTAAGTACCTACTACGTGCCAGGCACTGTGCTAAGCACTGGGGATACAAAGAAAGGCAAAAGACAATTTTCAAGGAGCTCATGTTCTAATAAGGGAGACAAATGAGTACGGGATAAATTGGAAAAAATCAACAGAGGAAAGGCACTAGAATTAAGGAGGATCAGGAAAGGCTACTTGTACAAGATGGGTTTTTATCTGGGACTTGAAAGAAGACTGGGAAGCCAAGAGATGGAGATGAGGAGGAAGAGCATGCCAGGCATGATGGACAGTTAGAGAAACTGTCCAGAGTCAGGAGATGGAGTGTCTTGTGTGAAGAAGAGGAAGGTACAAGTATCCCTGGGTCACAGTTGTACGTGGGAAGGGGGCAGGGAAGGTGGAAGGTGGAAGAAGACTGGGAAGGTAAGAGGTAGCAGATTACAAAGGGCATTGAATGCCAATTGAGAATTTTCTATTTGATCCTAAGGTCATAGGGAGCCGTGGAGTTTATAAAGTAGGGGAGTGACATGGTTGGACCTTTGATTCAGGAAAATCAGTTTGGTGGCTGAATGAAGCTGGAGAAGGTACACTGGCAGGCTAATGCAGTAGTCTAGGTATGAGGTGGTGAGGGCCTGCACCAGAGTGGTGGCAATGTCAGAGCAGAAAGGGAGTGTAGAAGAGATGTTACAAAGGTAGAACTGACAGGCCTTGGCAACTGATTGGATAGGGCAGGTAAGAGAATAAGAAATGGAAAGATGGCACCAAGTATAGAGTCTAGGTGAGTAGAATGGCATTACTTGTGCATGTAAGGAGTTTCCCTCGTTGAGGAGGGCTACATCAATGAGAGAATGAGAGAGTGAGAGAGAGAGAGAGAGAGAGAGAGAGAGAGAGAGAGAGAGAGAGAGAGAGAGAGAGAGAGATATGAATGTACAGATAGTGGCAAAAGACATCTGGGAAGGCAGATGGCATTTGCCCAAGGTCATAGAGCCAACAAATAGCAGAATTATGTTTCCCAGACTTCCTGACCCCCTAGCCCAGATGCTACTGGAGGCAGCTAGGTGACACATTGGATAGAGTGCTGGGCCTGGAGTGAGGAAGAACTAAGTTCACATCTGGCCTCAGACACTTACTAGCTGTGTAGCCCTGAGCTCTTCACCTCTGTCTCTGCCTCAGTTTCTTCACCTGTGAAATGGGGATCATAATAGCACCTACCTTGAAGAGTTGTTACGAAGACCAAATGAGAAAATTGTTAAGCACTTAGCATGGCAAATGGCACATTTTTGTTGTTTAGTCATTTTGGTTATGTCTGAATCTCTGTGACCCCATTAGGGGTTTTCATGGCAAAGATACTGGAGCAGTTTGCCATTTCCTTCTCCAGCTCATTTTACAAATAAGGAAACTGAGGCAAACTGGGTGAAGTGACCTACCAAGGTCACACAGCTGGTACATAGTAGGTCCTTAATAAAAGCTTATTTACTTCCTTCTTTCTGCCACTATCTCTTACGGTGAGTCACTCTAAAGTTTTGGTCTAATGCTAAATTAATCTTGTTGCTCTATGATCTCAGAGTATGACCGTTTCCCAGGATCTCAGCTCATTTTTTCAGGGTACCTGGTTACAGGTCAAGGAAGTTAAACAGAAATGAATACAAGTGTAAGAAACATTTGTACATATCAAAACAAGGTAACACATAGATATCTGAAACATTTTAAGTGTTATATAAGTGCTAGCTATTATTATTGTTTGTTGATAGACTGAAAACACAATTACAAAGGTAATTTGACCAAAGAAAGGACAACACATTCCCAAACCAAGGAGAAATGACTTCTGAAACAGTTATTTTGAACTGTCTGCGCTTCTCCAATAGCCCAGAAGATCTGACTTTTTATCACCCCTAGCCTCTGGAGAGTGGGGAAATGCCTTCATTTCTCAACGTTGCTGTTGTTTGGTTGTTCAGTCTGACTCTTGGTAACTCTGTATGGGGTTTTCCTGGTAAAGAGACTGAAGTGGTTTCCCATTTCTTTCTCCAGTGGATTAAGGCAATAAAGGTTAAATGACTTGTCCAGGGTCATATAGCTAGTGCATAGCTGAGACCAGATTTAAACTCAGGTCTTTCTGACTCCAGGCCCCGTGCTCTATCCATTGAGTCATCAAGCTGCTTCCGTAATTTCTCTGTAGTCTTAGGCAAATCCCTTTACCTCTCTGGACCTCAATTTCTCCATCTGTAAAATAAGGATAATGTCCTCCCCACCTCAAACATTCTGTGTTCTAAGGACCCTCTCCTAATTGACATTCTACATTCAGTTTCATTGAGTGTCTTTCAGCTCTCACATTCCATGGGGCAGCACATTGGACTTGGGGTCAAAGAACCTGGGTTCTACTGCCATCTTCCCTGTTTATTAGCTGTGTGGCCTTGGACAAGCCACTTCTCCCTAGACCTGTTTTTGTATTTGTAAAATGTAAAATGAAGGGGGTGATCTCCAAGGTTCTTCCAGGTCTAAATTGTAAAATGCTACAGAAATACATGGCTGCTGCTCATTTGATCTGGAAGTCAGTCCCCCTGCCCTGGGGACTCTGGTCTCCCAGTGTAGGTTGTTGGGCCCAGGGCCCCTCCCTCTGCCCCCTGCTTCCCAAGCCCCTCCTTCCCCTAGGCCCAACCCTGTTGCCCTGGGGATTACAGTTACAGAACTGGAAGCTTCGCCCTAGCAGCACCTTCCACCCACCTGGCCTGCTGCTCAAGTTAGGTATCCATCAGCCCTTAAATCAAGCACGGCCCATCCCCAGTGTCACTCTCCTAGTCCCCTAAGAAGCCAGTGACGTTTCCTCCCCTAGGAGCCTTGGCTTATGCGAGGTCATGCCAGCAAAGGCCTAGGCTGTTGCCAAACACGAATGCCACCTCGGGTCACGTAAACAAAAGTGATGAGCTCTACGCTGCATGTGTGTCCTTGAACAAGTCATTTCTCAGCTGAACCTTAGCTCATCGGGAGAAGGGGCAAAACACCGATTTCTCAGTTACCAAGCAGCTCTAGCATTCTCTGGCTCAGTCCTGAGGCTGGATTAGGCGATCGGTAATGTTTGCTCTGGTTCTGAAGCTTCTGATCCCGTGTTCAAACCTCTAACGACACTGAATTGGCCTCTCCCTAGCAGGGCCTTGAGACCTCGATTGTGGGGCGGGTTAGTTTCACTTTGACCCACGCAGCAGTTAAGCTCCCTTCCTCCTGGCCCTCCCCCTCCCCACTCCACTAGCCAGGCTTCTGGGAAAGCCTACCACTTCTTTCCCGGGAACTTAATTAAACTTGGGCCCATGACTACTACTCACGTCCCTGTCTGCAGTGCAGGCATTTGGTGAGGCGTCTACAGAGCACACCCTACTCAGTCTCCTTAGAATTCTGGCTGAAGATCTTGAGCAAGTCACCTGTCTGAAGCGTCCTTAACAATTTACCCAAAGGCTGGAATGCTCTATCTTCCCCCTCAGGATACCAGTCTCTGCTCTCTTCTTCCTCCTGTCTCTCTCCCTCCCCCTCTCTTCCTCTCTCCACCACTCCCTCTCCCCCCTTCCTCCTTCCCCTCTTCTGACTCTCCCCTTTCCTCCCCCCCAACCCCAGGCCTTCTCCTAACCATTCTTTTTGAAATCTATTCCCTGGGTCAGGATTTTCTACAGTAACCATCTTGGTGCACGGGACTAGGAGTCAGGAAACAAATAAGAACTTGTAGCTGAACAGCAGTGACTATAACTGTGGGCAAATAAGTTCCCCCCGCCTCAGTTTCCCCATCTGTAAAATGCCAGGGGTGGACATTTCTAGGGTCCTTCGAGCTCCATTTCCAGTCCAGGTTCTCCCACGCTCTTGATACACAGAGCTTCACCCTGTGCCACCATCTAGGTCGGCCCCAGCGGCAATGGCTACCTCCCGGTTACAGGGACCTTGTTCTTCTAAGGGGTAGTTACTTACCCAGCTGGGACTCCTCAGTCACTGATTCTCCCTGGCTACCTTTTCTTTGTAGGGGAAGGGGCAGACTCGAGCAGCTTCCATGCTGTGATGACAACACACTGAAACAGATTTCTATCTAAAAACCTCAAAACATCCCACCGGTCTTGCTGACCTTTTTTTTCCCTGCCCCACCCTAGTTTTCATGTCAATCTTATGTTCAGCCAACTCAGAAAAGAGAATTCAGCCAGAGAGAGGGAGGCAAAGTAGGTAGTATAGTGGAAAGAGCTGCAAATTTGGAGTTTCAGGACCTAGGTCTCTGCCCTTCATTCACTGCCTGTGTAACCTGGTGGGTTTCCTCCCCCTTCTAGGCCTGTTTCCTCAACTGTTAACAGAAGATTGAACTAAATGACTTCCAAATCCCTTCCAGCTCTAAATTCCATCATCATCTTAGATATTAATATCCAAAGCAGGGAATTCAGGGCAGTGCAAAGAACCCTGGATTTAAGTGAAAACAAACAAACAACCTGGACTCACATCCCCGTTCTTCTATTTACTAATTGTAGTGACCAAGTCACTTCACTTCATCTTTAGTTTCCCCATCTATAAAATAAGAATACACTCCCTCCCTCACAGGGATGGAAACTTCAAAGGGCTATTGTCACTGCAATTCAAAAGGAGCCGAGCTCTTGGAATACAAATGTTAAGAGCTGGAAGCCGCCCCTCTCACAAACAAAGAACCTGAGGACAAGAGGCTTGATGGGACCACAACCAAGAATGGTAATTCTGATTTTCTTTAAACCGTAGAACTTGAAAGTGCGGCTTTTCCGAGTCCAAGCCTAGACGTTTTCTACTATATCGGGCTCCCTCCTGTAACTGGGAAGTACAAGATGTCACTTGTTCCCGGAGACTGTCACGTTTCTGGAATTGAACGTGCCAATTACTGACCCCCTCATGCTAACTTCACAGGGTGCTGTCAATTGGTTGGGAGAAGGCTGAGGTTCGTGGTGTCTTCATTAAACCATGTAATTCTTTCAAAGTTCATGGGTACAAGCAACATTAATAAGGAAGGAAAAACAGTTGAAATGGGGACATTTCAGTTTGGGCATTACATTGAGCCTCTGCCAAGGTCTAAACCAAGGAAATCGTATTTTAAATGAGACTAGGGGCAGACACTTGCCAAACCTTATCCATCCATTTGGGACTTAAAAGGAAACCACATCTGATCATGTAAAGTGCCATTTATTTATGATGAAAATATCGAGTTAAAAAAAAATTTGCACCAACAAAATGTTTGATACTTTCTCCTTCCCCTTCAAAACCAAGCACAAAAAATACCAACAACTACGGGGTAGGGTGGAACCAACCCCAAGATATTACAGTTTTAGGACTGGAGTTTCCGACCTAATTTTTAAAATAAAATCCTCACAACTAGTTGTGAGTTTCAGAATTCCCAGGTGTGTTTAGACCCATACAACCCTGGACGCCAGTAGTCATTTCAATCACGCAATTGCACAGATTCATTCGTATTTTAGAAAAACCTCTCCCCACCCCATGTCTGTACAAGATATTCAATCTCTAAGCCCAGAAATGTCTAAAGTCAAGAATCCTCAAATTAGGGAGATTAACAGCTCACTTTCCTCTTCCCCTCCCCCAAACTAACCAGTTTTAACATCCAATTCCTGGTTAAGAAGTCCATCAGATTGGAGTGCCTGGGGTGGAATCTCCCCAGGGCCTTTAATACAGAGAGAGCTACAACGCTGTCCTTTGGGTCCGGGAAAGGCTGAAGCTCTCACGAGAGGGCAAAAGTAACCTCATTCAAGAGGGGAAAAGAAACCGGAATGAATTCAGATCTGTGGGAGAGACAGTAGGTCTTCCAGCTTCTACAAAGACTTGAGTTAGCACTGCAGTCTACCTAAAATTCCTGGGCAAAGTTAAAGGATTTCTGGGCTAGAAACACTGCAAACTAAATAAACAAAATAAAAGCACAATCCATTATAATTTTCTTAAAAAACAAACCACACACACCAGCATATATGAATCACAAAATCAGCAGCATGATGGGGATGAGAAGGCAAAAAAGGGTACCCCTTTGCTAAGTTATCACACTTTGCCAACCTGTTAATGGACAGTCCACGCCTCTTCTTGGATCTCAGACAGCCATGCGCCAGTAGCAATTTGTCCCCACTAAAAGCCCCTCCCTTTCTGACAGATCTAACAGAATTAGGAGTTGCAGATTAAAGGACAATAAAATTGGGGGATCTTTTTTTTGAGGGGATAGGGGCAGGAATAATAACTCACATTTCTATAGTGCTTTAAGCGTTACAAAGCACTTTCCCCACAACAACCCTGTGAGGTAGGTAGTGCAAGTATTATTATCCCCATTTTACAGATGGGGTAACTGAGGCACCACAGGGGAAGGGAATAGAAGAGTAATAATCATTCTGCTGCCATGAAATACACACTTCACTGCACACTACAAGTCTCTGGTGTCCAACTGGTCTCCCTGCACCCCTTCTCCCCCAAGGCTCCAGGGACGACTCACAGTTCCTGCCTGGCCAGGTCAGTACTTCAGGTTTTAAGTCAGACCCAAATTGACTGAAAAACCGAATCTGAGACCTCAGGCCACCTCCTCCTCCCCAGAATGAAGTCTGCTACAGTAGATGGCATGGCGGGGGAGGTTCTGCCACTTCCACTGCTCGAATTCTAAGCATAAGCAGCAAAGCAGGACGCCCTAACCAACAGTACAGGGTCAGATGTAGATGCTTGAGCTGTTATTCATCCAGAGCCTACGGAATGCAGAGTCTCACTTTCCTTCCAGAGAACTTCATAGGATTTAGAATAACTTCAGTTCACAATGGTGAGCCTGAAATCAGACTTATCAATTCGGTCCCATTTGGGGGCGAGGCAATTGGGGTTAAGTGACTCGCCCAAGATCACACTAGGTCAGTATCCAGAGATTTAAACTCCGGTCCTCCTGACTTCAGGGCCTGTGCTTTATCCATTGTGCCACCTAGCTGCCCCTTGGCCTTCTTTCCACTATCATACTGCTTCTCCTGGGAAGCCTGGACAGGCCAGTATTCAGGCCCCAGGCTCACCTAGCTCTTAACCCTAATTCCTGACGCTTCTGTTTGGGAGAGAGAAAAGCTCAATGCCCTTAAAAGAAGGCATGGCTGAGAAACTCAAGCATGTGTTAATAATGCATAGACCAGTCCTACACATCAGGCGTCCCCTCTGAGGGATGCTCCTAAGGGAGCCTGGTTACCTACACAACAGAAGCTTGAGAACATGGGAGAGGTTTGTTTTTAAAACCCGCAACACTGTATATGCTTCAGTCCCTGAAGGACAAAAATCAGAATAATGTTCTAGTTACTGGTCAGAATCAGATTAAGAATAAAAGTAGCCTCTCCTTTGTTTACTGGGGGGGGGGGGGGGGGGGGGAAAAACGTGAGAATGGGTCAGGGGGGGATGTAAAGCTGGTTTTCCGAGGAGGGCCCAGAAAGTATGTAGGCACAGAGCCAACGTGCTTAGTTATTTAAAGCCTGACATCACTTGAGGAGTTTACCCTCTAGGTTCAGGGGTTACACAGAGGGACTAGTACAGCACTGAGCTCTAACCCAGGAGGCCAAAATTGCAGAATTACAGGATTGCAAACGTCCTCAGGTGGTATCTAGTCCAACCCATAATTGAAAAGAATCCCCTCCACAACATATATAACAGATAACTGTGCAGCCTTTGGATGAAGATCTTCAGGGATGAGGAACTCATTGCGTCCTGAGGCAGTCCATTCTACTTTTGAATGGCTCTGTAACACAGTTTTTGCTTACATCACATTTCAATGTTTCTTTGCAAAATTTACCCACTGAGAGCTCCCCGTTTTTCCACTGAGATCTCTTCCTCACCCAGTCTTTCTCTTTTTCAGTTCCAAAGTTCCTTTAACTAATCTGCACACAGAACGACTTTGAGCCACTTAAAAAAAAAAGGGGAGAGGGATTCTTGGGAATATTCACTTCCTTTTCTTCACACAAATGATGATCACCTGGGTCATGACAAGTACCATTCTTTTAAAGCTACTTGCATGCAACTGGTACACAGGCAGATTAACATTGGCTTATGCTAGGAAGAAATGAAGGGAACAAATCTCTCAGACCTCAGCATCTTCAGGGAAGAATCAGAGCCCAGAAAACACCCCTCACAGTCCACTGCTCCCAAACAAGCTGCCTCAGGGGTGACTTAGCACTGAAGAAGTTGGTCTGCCATCGAGGGAAGGGTGGTGGCATCTCTTGTTCATTCAATACTCTGCCTCTCACTGCGTCAGGGAGGCCAGGCATCACATTTCTGACACTCAAAGGATGATTTTTAAAGGGTTAACTATGACTAGATAAAACCAATCTTGCCTGGGTAAAGAAGGGCATGCTGGGTCCCAAGTTACAGCAGATCTAAATTCCATCTGGCTGAATGTGAATGATTTGAGGTCCCTGTGTGTGCTGTGCAAGAGAAGCAGGGTCAGGGTGGGCTGGGAAAGGTCAAGGAGCCAGACCTGCTCCTGAACACCTGCTAAAAATTTGGATGCATTTTTATTTACTGTAGAGGTTAGGTTTTTATAAATCACACTGACATTTCCTCTCTAGAAAGCTGGATATAAACTCATCCAAGGGGAGATCAAGTCAAAACTTTTTTCCCTAAAGGAATAGAAGTGGAGTGAAGCAGCCCTCTAACATCAACCTGCTTAAGTTAGTGGCAATCTTCTGGAAAGACCTTTCTGCCAGGTCCTGAATGAGGAGAGAGAGGATCTAAGGGGAGAGGAGGGAATAGGGTTTTGCTATATCTCTAACTCAAATAATTTTCATTGATTCTGACACCTTGTAACATGATCAAAACCACCATAGGGTAGGACAGAAACACAGGGGGTAGGTGACCACTAAAAACCAACAGGCAAAGCCCTTTCTTTGGCCTGCTCAACAAGCTACCACCAAGGATTTACAATGTCACTTGTTCCTTTTCAAAGAAGCTACACAGATCTCTAAACTCCACCCTTTGTCCTCCTTCAGTCTGGCTCTACCACCCAGCGATCTGTAGACCTTCTAGGGCTGGGCTTCTGTAAGCCCCTCAACCTGTGGATTCAAAGGAAGGACAAACACCCAATGAAGGAGGACAAGCATGATGTACAAAGTTTGCTTCCCCTGCCTCTTTTTTTCCTTTTTAAAAAACCTTAAGTGAACAACAGGAGCACCACAATTCCCAAATATGAGAGAAAGAGCTGCACTGGACTGGAGTAGGCGTGCAGGAGAAATAACAAAATAAAGCAAGCTGGTTTTGGCTTGTTCATAAGGGGCAATAGACATTTCCTGCGATGGTGTTGTCCAGGTCAGGGTCGAAGTGGGGAAGGGAGATGGAGGATGGGGGTGGGGGCAAGGAGTAGGGAGGGAAGAAGGAACCGGGGAGGAGATTGTCTTTAGCCCAAAGGGCAGGAAACAGTGATGGACAGGGAGACAGACGACGGACACAGGACAGCCTGCTTCCCCATCACATGGCAGTGCGTGTGGGAGTGCTGGGCTGGTTCAACCTCAGAGTTTTACATAACCAGCCTGCAAAATCCACTTCTTCCACTTCTGACCGTTTGATAAAAGTGTGATTCTGAAAGAACAAACGAAAGACATTAATAAATCTAACAAACCTTTGGCCCAAAGGGGTCAAACTAAGACTGTCTCTCTGCCTTTTTCTTTCTTTGTCAGACTGATTATTTCATCAGTATAAGGAATTCCTGGAGTGGAAACACCCTCGCCTGACACAGACTAAAAATTCATTGGTCATTTAAGTCTTAAGAAAATCAACTAGGGCACTGAGGGTCTCCTCTAACCCCCCATCTTCAATACCATCAACAATGAGAAGTCTAAAGAGGAAAAAAAAATTTAACTGAAAAAAAAAAATCTACATTTTTCCTTTCATTTCATAGATGGAAACGCTAAGGACCAATGACTTGCCTCAGAATGTCTACCGCCAAACTTAGTGGGACTGGAGCCTTCGTCCCTTGACTCAACTGTGTTCTTTCCACTATATCAAGCTATAAAATGGGCAGGATTTGGCAAAGAACAGAAACGAAAAGAAGCTGGACTTGGTGGTGCAGATGGGGGACACCTGGTGCTTGTGTCACAAACACCATGAGGACTAGCTTCCCAGGCTGATGGGAATATGGGTGCTAAACATGGAGGGGTCACATTAGCAGGTACCTTCATACTAGAGGTTCTATCGAGGGAAGACGGTTACCAAGAACATAAGCACCAAGGTTAATCAAAGGGACAGGGCCTTCAGAGAATGCCAATGCCTGGCCAAGCTGATTCTACTAACTGGACCTCAGCTGACTCCTCTGTAGGGGGAGACAAAAAGGGAAAAGGAAGGCAAAGAACATATTTACCTCCCTAAGCATGCTTGTGATAACTTAACTTTATAAAATGCTTAAAGGGAGAAACTGAGGTAAGGCAAAAAGATGAATGGCTTAGTCTGAAAACTCAGGCTCAGGGCCCTTCCTAGCTGTGAGATCTTAAGTCACGTCTCAGAGGGCAGCTTGTCCAATCCATACCAGAAGAGGAATCTCCTCACTAATTTCAGCCTCAACTTGAAGCTCTCCAGTAACAAGGAGCCCAATGACCCCTGAGGTGCATCGAGTTTTGGACAGTTATAATTTTTTATGCTGTCCTTAACACTGGGTCTGCGTCTGCCTCTTCATCACTCCCGCCTACTGTTAACTGGATCAGCTGATCCTTCGGAAGTCAGTTTGTCATGACCTGTCCTTGAACAACCCTCAGCTGGCTCTTAATGAGAACTGTTTCCCTTTAGAAATGCTCACAAACTATGTCCATTTAAACAGACATTTAGAAATTTTGCCAGTAATCAAAATCATATCACTGACCAATAGTTTGATTACTCCAGGGCGAAAGAACATAGATACAGTGAATTCCTCAACTAATCCAGGCGTCATCCTTCAGAACAAGGACACTCTCAAAGTCAGGCCTTGGTTTTAGACTCATATCCTAAGGAATTAGCCTGAATTATGCCTGGTTTGAAGATGAGAAAAAAAGTGAAGAGTCTGACTGGGCTTTCTGCTTCTATGCAATAAAAAGCTTCCGTCAGAGGGTAGAGCCTGACTTCTCTTGGATCTCTTCTGCTCAAGGAAAAGAAATACCCCAGGATAGTGGTAAGAACCAAATGGGGAGACTCTATGCCCATTAAGAACTACGATCCTAAAACAGTGAAAGTTGCCATTCCTCCTCCCCAATATGAATCAGATACCTACCATCAGCATCTTCAGATCTGCCCTCTCGGCTGGGTTTTTAATTAAGCTGGTATTTTATAAAGGAGAGAAATTGAGAGAAAGAGGGAGAAAAAAGACCGGTCAGTTATTCTTTCCAAACCTACTTTCACTTAGCTGTGTTATCCTAGAATTTAGTGTATCAGGAAACCTGACCTCGAAGAACAAAACCTGTTCTGCAGCAGCTGTGTTTGGGTGAGGGGCCCCGGCATGTTACCAGGGTTTGGAGGGCAGGACCCCCTGAAGGCAGGGAAGGGCTAGGGTCTGAAAACAGGAAGTGATCCCGGAAGGGGGGAGAGGGAGGGGAGAAGGGAGGGAAATTCCCACCCTGTGTCCTGACAGGAACTTTAGTTAACAACCTCAACTACATTTTTAATGATAACTCTCTTCTCAAAATGGGGTATCACAGTTACAAAATGAAAGCTTTACCCTAAAAGCAGAACTGACTACAGACTCCAAATAGCTGCTCAAAGAAAGGACAAAACAATGGTAAATAAGAACTTGCCTAATTGTAAAAATTTTACGCTCAAAGTTGCTTAGCTGAAAATAACCACATTAATTTGTCTTTACCCACCTTTTCAGAACAACAGAGCAAATGAAAGTGGCTGAAATTCAAACTGTAAGATGCCAGGCAAAAGCTACTGGCCCAATTGCTCAGATTAAGTAATGATTTTTGCTGTTAAACTATGCAGAGTTCTCAAAATGAGGATAGGTTTATAAAAATCTAAATTATTTGCAGGGCTGCATTAAAAAATAAAGTCAACCCTTTCTTCTGCCTGAATAGTCAATCATTATGATCACTCCTTGATCCCCCAAAGGCATTCTCCTACAAGGAAACTGCCCCCGCCCAAAAAAATGACTATGGTCAAGTCAACAATTTTAAGCTGGACTTAATAATGCTAGTTATTCTCTAAGACTGAAAAAGGACTGAGAATCTTGTTGTCTAAGAAACCTTAGAAGTGTCCTCTTTAGAACATGCTGGATTATAGGTCTTTCAGGATAAGTTCAATTGTCATTTAGGTCTCTTAGACTGCACTAAATTTTCAAAATAAAACCAGTTATTTCTAAGGTGCAGATGATGACTCTGGACTCAAAGCATGAATTCTCTAGGCCTTCAAGCTCTGGTTAAAGTGTTAAATGACCGTGACCTCAAGCAACTGGGAGAAGAGAGACCTAGGCATCTTACCAAATCCCTAACTCCCAACAGGACTCTTGGCTAGCAGGTTTAGAGCTGTCTGGAAGTAAGAGAGCCATCCCAGAATCAGAAGCAACTGCCCTTTCTGGGTCAATGGTAAGAATCGTGGGCAGGTCTCAGCGGACAGACAGGATGCCTGCCTGACAGGCTGACAAGCTGGCACCTAGCCCTAACAAGGAAACCGTGCTGATGAAATGGATTTGTGGAACTTACCATTTATTTACAAACTCCTGGAAATCTTGTGTGAAAACAACATTCGGCAACTTAGGTGGAGGCTAGGGAAGAAAACAGATCAGTTTCCATCAATCACAGTAAAACTTTAGCAATATCTTGGAAAAGGACAGACGAGTGGCACTAAGGTGCACAGAATGTACCCCAGACCACACTTGAACTTGAACCTTCATGTAGCTTCCTTTGGTTCCCATCCTTGAGTCATTTACTATGAGGAAAGAGGCCATCATCCTTCCTTCATGGTTTAGGTAACTGCTCTCCCCTTGCAACAGCCTTCCAAAGGGAGGGTTGCACCCACTAAACATGTAATATATGCCAGTCTCTTCCTTTAATGAAAAGTTTAGTAATAACAATATTTGTACATTGCTTTATAATTTTCTGATTGTTTTAAAAGGGCCACGAACCATCTCACTAGAGCTTCATAGGATTTCTCTCCTTGGAATATTACTTAAGTCCTTTTGATCACAGGAATGCTATATGTCTGGATAGAAAAAAGGGCCAATACATTTTAATAAGGGAGGGCCCTCCCAGAATGCCTGACTGGGTGGACAAAGTGTTGGGGTTAAAAGTGGTACAAGTAAAAGCTCCAATAGTATAAGGTCAAGTTCTGGTGTGGGAAGCAAACAGAGAAGCAGCATTATGGTTCAACCTACAGACTAGTCTTCTGTTCTCATTTACCTACATCTCTCTGATTCCCAAGTTCAGGGAAGGGGCACTGGTCCCAGAACTGTGGAGGTGGCAGTGGACCTGAGGGGTGCACTCTTGGCTCTTGGTGTCACTGCCAGAGGCAGGAAAAGATGTGTCATGGCAGCCCCACTCGACTCGGTTGTCATCTGCTCCCTAAACTGTCCTCCCTGCTTCTCGCTTTGTGTAACCAACCTTAAGCCAAGCCCAGTGCCACAGGAGAGATACCTAAGGATACAAGGGTCCTGGGACACAATCAGCATCACGTGACATTCTCATGTAATCAAAGCAAAGATCCACCCAAGACAAAACAGAAAAGGACATGTTCTACTGGTCCAGGGAAAGAAGAGGGGGTCTATCTATTCTTAGCTCTTTCAATGATTTGCTGAAGGTGAATCACTTCACTTTCAGGCCCTCTCCCCGAGGACCATCCTTCTGGGGAAAAAGCAATTACTGAGAAGTTCATGTACACTGGATTCCCAGATGCTCAGATAAGCTGCTACTTTGGAATAATCTATAGAAGAGGCTGGGTTCCTAAGATTCAGTTGGATGAGGACCTTCTGGTTCTAAATTCTATGATATAAATTCAGATGGCACATCATTTCTAGAAATGTGACCTAGAAAATAAATTACTAGAGAAATTCTTACCTTAGGCTTATAAATATGCCCTTCTCCGAAAAGCGTCATGCCAGTTTAGTAGTAAAGAATACAAAATCATTTTCTGTCTCAATAAAGCTACATTAAAATATAGGTTAGTTCACTGTTTATTTGGGCAATAGACTAGACACTAGCAAGATAGATTTAATTCAGATGAAGGAAGGAAATTTCAGTGAGCATACAAACCTCATTAACAATATAGTCCAATAGCTCAAAGATGGCCATGGCAGGCCGACTGTCCATCCCATGACCTGCAGAGGAGATAAACGGTTGCTTGTGAGATGGGCAGAAAGAAGCAAAACAATGAAGCCCTATAAACAGAGAAAAGGTTATAGCTGTTCACACCCAATTTTGGTACCAAAGACAGGCCTGTGCTAAACACATAACAAGCTTTACTCTCCACCCACTGTTAGCTCAAACTGATCTAAACAGGAAAGATCCTTTGGCTGTTCAGCTGGTTCTGACACTGCTGCAGTTTCATTTCTGGTCCAGACTCTTCATTTTGCAGTTGAACAAAGTGAAGTCCAGAGAAGATAAGGGACTTGCCCAAGGTTATACAGTAGAGCTGAGACTCAAATCTAGGTCTCTAAATTTAGTGCTCTTCCTACTTCAACACTCTGTGTATTTGTAGAAATGTACACACACACACACACACACACACACACACACAACTTTAAGGAAGCCAGTCATTTAGTGTCCTACTGACTACAGATCAAGAAAATTCTTGTGACAAGCCCTTTCCTTCTAGCACACTGGAAAGAGGTGCTGACTGCAAGTAGGGGCAACAAACTGCTCCGTGGTCAAAGCAACTGACCCTTAGTGTTGCTGAAATCCAACAGGGTTCATCAGCAGTTGCCATTCTCAACACTACCAGCAAAACCTGACACTCCACAGGGGCCACAGTTCTTGCTTTTCTCCCTCCTGGTCTGAACTGGTCAGAGAAGTTCAGTGGGGAAGGCCACTGGAGTCTGAGGGTCAATGGCTCGTAGTGGGATGTAGGCAGGGAATCAGGGGGTAGCAGACATGGTGCCTCTAAGCAAAGCTGGGAGTCTTAACATGAACAAAATCCATTCGGAATTAGGGGCTGGAGGGACAGTTAGGTGACGCAGTGGACAGAGCACTGGCCTTGTAGTCAGGAGAACCTGAGTTCAAATCCATCCTCAGACACATAATACTTCCTAGCTGTGTGACTCCAGGCAAGTCACTTAACTCCAATTGCCTCACCAAAAAAAAGAAAAGGAAAAAAAAAAGGAATTGGGGGCTGGGAGAAATGAGGAAGAAGCAAATGTTAAACCTGAAGGAAAAGACTGTTGGGAACATGAAGTCCCAAATGCATTAACAATATCTTGAGTTTCCTGAGGAAGACTGACATTGACACCAAGAAAAATCTAGACTTGAAGCCCATCCCCTCAGATGATCAAACTCCTATGTGAGAACTACACTTTCCAGTCATGTCCTAGGGCTGTGTTCTAATTCTCTTTATTCCAGAGAGTAGCTCACATTTCCATAATGTTTTAAAGTTGACAATGGGCTTTAGAAACATTTTCTCACTTTATTCTCACAAGACTGGGACAGACAACACAATTAACATTATAAGTATTTTACAGTTGACCATGCAGGGACTGTAGGGTTTTTTGCACTTCTTTATGCTCCTAGGGCCTGGACATAAGTGTTTAATAATTGCTTGATGAATGAATGAAATTAAACGTGGGCTCATATAAATGAAGTCACATAGATAAAAAGTGGTAGAGAGAGGATATAAACCGAAGTCAAGTCTACTTTGGTATATTTTCAACTGGCCCTTTTCCTATGGCCTCTATAGCACTAAACATCCTTACCACTTGCCCTTTTGGTTCAAATAAAGACATAACAACAAATCGGTGGAGATGATTTCCCAAGTCTCACAAGATAATCAGTCTCATCTTCCATGTACTGCCTGTGTGACCCCTGAACAAGTCTGCCTTTATCATCACCTCAATGTTTTCATGCATACAGTAGGCCTAATGTGATTTGCTACTCTTACAGGATAATTGTGAGGAAAGTGCCTGGTAAATCTTGAGATGCTACAGAAACATGAGTTTCTACACCTCATGGACTGCTACCCATTTTCCTAGCAAGCTTTCGTTTTGGGGGTTATTTAAAAATGGCCTGGCTAAAAAGACAGCTTTCTGGTCCCTCCAGCAAGGGTAACTAAATTGGTGCCAAAAGACACAGTTAGACAAAGTACAACTAGGTTGGGAATGATTCAGCTGTCTCTTAACTTCCCAAGAAATCTCATCTCAAGCTCAAAGTTCTTGCTGGGAGAAGCTACCATTGCTTTTCCTATCTAATGGGGGGGGGGGGGGGGTAGCTACCCAGAGTCCTGAAAGCTGATCTTTATTGATGCATCTATCTCTCAACTATCACACCAAAGGAGTTGAGGGATGGGGCCAAACGCTATGCAGAAACAGAAAACTGTCAATGCTACCATAGTGGGATCCAGGACACAACACCTCTTCACTGAGCTTCAAAAGTCTACCTCCAACTAGTGGCACCTCAAACTAACCTTAATATTGAAACTGGCTCCATGCTCTGACTTAAAAGTTGTGACTCTTCCCTTCCCCTCCCATATTCAATCAACCAAATCCTATTAATCAACTCTAATTCCACCTCTGGTGACGACCCTTCCTCCCAATGCCACTGCCTTGGGACCCTACATGTATAGATCGTACATGTAGTAAGGTAGAGCACTGATCTTGGAGTCAGGAAGACCTTAGTTCAAATGCTGCCTCAGACACTTAGAGCTGCATGGCACTGGACAAGTTACTCAACCTCTCTCTGCTACTCCAAAACAAGAAGGGGGGACTCTAGGGCCTCTCAGGTCCCTTTAAGCACTAAACCCATAATCCTATTCTACGCCTTCCCATTTCTGCTGTCTCCCTGCTTCAATCCATTCTTCCCAGCAGCATTCTACTGCTCACCAAATCAAGTTCAAACTCTTCTGCCTGGCCCTCGAGTCCTTCCACAAACTTGGACCACCTGAACTAATCAAGCCACCCACCCCTATGTTCTACACCGCAGTCAACCTAGTAACTACACCTGACCCCAAAATGCTCTGGGCTTTCCACGCGGCTCCTGAGTCCTGGGATTTCTCCCTCTACTTCTTGGAGAGGATGAAATGCTATTCATCCTGGAAAACCCACCTCACCCCACTCCCTTCATGAAGCCTTTATTGACTCCCACCTCCCCATCCCCACAAATAAAGGCACTTCCTCACTGGGCCTGACAGACCGTGTCGGTACCTTTGTAATGCACTGACACAAGGTGAATTACAGTGATCTCTTTGTGTGTCTTTTCCCTGCAATAGATACAAGGGCAAGGACCATACTAATTGGTTCTTTTTACCCCTTCAGCGAGCAGATTGCTTTTAATATCATAGTAATATCATAGTTACTGAATGCTAACTGCCTGAATGAGGCATTCCCCACATTTTCCACTACCCTTCCAAGGTTGAAGGCCTGGACCATACCACTGATGGGGCGGCCTGGGGGTCGTGGCCGTGGCGAGATGCTGTGAGGTTCTCCTTCTGCCCCATCGACCATGGGCCGACCAAATATCGCTTCTAGTTCCTTGGAGTCTGGTGGGGGAATCGGATACCGTCCAATGGACAGCTCTACTAGGGACAGGCCCATGCTCCAGATATCTGACTGGACTGAGTAGTGGGTGCCTTGTAACCGCTCCGGCTGTTAGTTGAGAAAAAGACAAAATGCCTTAGTGGAGAGAAAATGGAGCTGGAAACCATCAGGTGGCAAGACAGGTTCTTTTTTTCCTGATGAAAGCTCCAGTATTTTATAACATTGTTCAATCTCTTTAATATCACATAAGCAGAAAAATTAGCACCGACCCTGTTCCAAACCACAACCCCATCTTCTAATATTAAAGACCAAAGTGAAAGAAACAAAGCAATTCTTCCTTCTCTCACTCCCAAACCCTTAATTTCCCTACTACCTGTGGGTTAATTAATTCTCAGGGGTAGAATTACTTTCAGGCACACTGGGATAGACAAATTTCAATTCCCTATCAACTAGAGCCCCTTCTAAGGCTTAGAATCCTTTATACTCTCAGGGATGACAGATTCAAAGAAAAGTATGCTCCCTGCTTCGTCCCCCTCCAGAACTTACATACCCTGGAAAATTCACTATGTACAAAATACAACAGGATAAGACAGGGTAAAGGTTGCTGGGTACTTTAGGAGGTAGAGTTCCTTACTTTTCCAGGTTCAACTCTGCCCTTTTCCCCTTAAGTACACGACACTTAAACCAAACTATACTGTTCACGATTCCTGAAACACATCCTGCCCTCTCCCTGCTCTGTAACTTTGCCTAAGCCTTGCCCATCTCCTTGCCCACTACCCAAACCACTAAATGACATCCTACCCATCCTTCAAGAAGGACCCAGCCCAAATGCCCCTAGTGATCATTCCCTCCTTGGTCCTCCCCTGATCCCAGTTCCAGCCAAACTGGACTATCATGTTCCATTCAGCAGGACAGATATTGGTGCATGTAGAACATACACCCATACAGGACAGTCATCTCCATGTGGACAGGGATTGTGTCTTACTCATCTGTGGATTTCCTAATGCTCGCAGAGTGCTCTGAACACTAGATATTTAATTGAAATGAAATGAAAGAAGAATAATAGTGAGGTCTTGAAAGTTTACTATGTAAGACATAAGACACCCCCTGGGTAGGGCATAAGGAAGTTATGCTGCTTGCCTCACACATTTCTCATAGAGTAGATTTTGTAGCTTGACCGTCTTTGAACAATTTATCAAAGTGGTTCTATATTAAATGGTAAAGAAAAAGATTGTTAAAATTAGCAAGAAATCCACTTGTAAAGGCCTGGATCACCAAACTAGTTTACCCAAGTGTTCTTGAAGCAAAGACAAAGAAATCAACAATCACAACTTCTAGTCTCTATTTGATATTTATAAACAGGAGACTAAGGAGGCATTTAAAGTTGGGTGAAAATATTGTAGGAGGAGAAAAAAACTCAGAATTGTAGTGAAAAAGAACAGAAACTCAAGGAAAAGGAATTACAAGAAAGCTGGAGGAAACATAATCAATATGTTTTGTCCAAAAGTATTCAATAAAAAAGAAGAAGGTAGAAAGGATCAAATTAGGAAGATTTCTATTCAGGCTGAATTAATACTTATTTCTATCTGGTAAAGCTACTTAACTGCTCCCTTACTGTCTAGTGAGTAAATTCCTTTGCTTAGCATTCAAGTTTGGCTCAATCTATGCTCCAGACAAGCCAGACTACTCACTGTCACCAATACACAACTTGCACTTTTTTCTTCCACACTTTTGCTGGTGACGTTCCTATTGCTTACAATGTTTTCTCCTTGCCCTGATTCATTTCCTAGTGTTATGTAAACATGAGCTATCATTAAGCCCAATTCAAATGCTATTTCCTCCATGAACTCATCCCTGATCTTCCATCAGTAACAACTTTCTCTCCCTTGCACCTTTTTGTTTATGTTTCATAGTTAATTTGTGTTTGTCTAATCTCTCTAAATCTATAGCCTGTGTCTTCCTATTTCATAACAGACTGTAAGTTCCATGAGGTCATGGACTACAGCTTATCTAAATCTTTTAGCTTTTCTAGCAATAAGTACAGTATCTAGCACAAACAGGTGTTTCATACAACTATCTGCTGAAAGCATCAATCAAAAGAAACTTACAGACATGTAGGATCGGGTTCCTACAAAGGAATTTGCCATAGAGTCAATGAGTTGCCCACTCACTCCGAAGTCACAGAGTTTGATCTCTCCCCGAGTGTTGACCAAAATATTAGAAGGTTTTACATCTAAAAGTGAATCAAGACAAAGATATTATATTAGCAACAGCATCTGAGAGCAGCTGCCAAATGTAGCCTAAGGATAAGTTTCAGAGAGGGCTGCTTCATTTCCTTCTTACCTCTGTGCATAATCTGGTGTTTCTCTCTTAGATAAGCCAAACCCCGAAGAACCTATGAAACACAGAGGGAAGGGCAGACTTAAGAAGAGCAGAGGATTTTCCTCTCGATAGGTCTATCACTTTGTGCAACTCTAGTGCTCTTAGGCCTGGTAAATTAGATTGCTGCCCTTTCTGTTTCGAGGAGGGAGAAAGGGAGAGGTACAGACCTGTGATTTCATTGGTATATGGCAGTCTTAATGTGGAAACTCCCTCCACTATGCAAAAAGGCAACTCATCTGCAATTTATAGTCTTAGAGCTCTCTGGGGCATTCTTGAACCCAAATCTTCCTAAATACCAAAACAGACTTCTCCCTCTTCTGTCACACGTATCTACCAACCCCATCACACAAGTTAGAGCTGGAAGAGCCCTTCAAGATAACCTAGGGCAGCCCCTCATTTTACAGATGAGGAATGCCCTGCATGAGGCAACACAATCAATCGTAAGTAGCAGAGACAGGATCTAAAGTCAGGTCTTCTGACTCTAACCCCAGTGCTCTTTCCATGATGTTACCCCCTGCCTCTCCTCTGGCGCAGGAGGCACCAGAGATGAACACATAGGCCTCTTGGCCTGTGGAAGCAGGACATTTTCTCCATTAGTGAGGACTTTGCCCAGGCCCAACATGCAGCACTCTTCTCCAGGTGGACTCTGGGATGGGATGGCCCACTAACAGGGACAGCCTAACTCTCTTCAGCCAACACTCACTGTTAACAGTACCTTTCACTCAGGTGATACAGTGCAGGAGAGACTTGATGAGGTCAAAATGACAAGTCTACAGGAACCAAGCAGCCTCGGAAATTGCCAGTTTGGGCCAAATGTTGGTGCCAAAACCACTCACAATAATGGCAAAGTAAGATCATTCATGCAGCAAAAGCCTGATGGCATGACTGTCTTGTCCCTGAGACTCTGTCTGTCTTTTATGCCCTGTTCAATTCTGTATCACTTCCTCCCACCCCCCTCAGGCACTTTGCCCAAATTCTCCCCACACAGTATAATACTGGGTTAGAGATGGAATAACCAAAGGTTACCTTTAAGGTGTGCTCTACAGACAGAGCCTTGTGAACCAACAATTTCCTAATCAGAAAATGCCATTACCCCACCATGTAAGTGTGCTAGTTTCAAGCTCTTTGAAGGCAGTAACTGTGTCACAGTTATTTATTTTTCCCAAAGTATACATAGAAGGTAGTCAGTAAATACTTGAAATTGAAGGATCATTATAAAAGCAGCCAAGAATCCTCATTTCTCCCTTCATTATTCAGATCAATCAAGATGAAAAAAGTGATATTACTGAAGAGCATTACCTACTGGGTCAGCTTTAACATTCTGCTTAGCAAAATGATGGTATTCAGAAAATGAAAGAGGGTACAACAAGCTACTGAGTTCTGAAAGGATTAACAGGTTTTGTGGAATCTTCCCCCCTAATCACTAGATTAGTCTAACAAGGACCACGTATTCTAAAATCCTACATGGAAGGAAGAAAGCCTGAGCTGTCTTTCATCCCTGTTGCCTCCTATAAAAGGCTTTTCTGGTGATGGGGGTGGGGAAGAGACAGGCTGGGGAAAAGGAGCAAGAAGCCTCTGAGTTTGAAATACTCCAAGCTGCCAGGATGTCTTTTCTTCTGTGGCTTGCCTGTAACATTCCCTGTCACCAAGCACTCCTGTTCCACCAACCAATGTCTCCACATAAATACTTCCCTGATATCACTGCATCCTGTTCCATCAATCATAGAGTGTCAAGTGTAGCTTTTTACCCCAACAATTTCAAGGACTCCCTGCTATGGTAGAGGATGGCAGCAATGGTTTCCTATAGGTACCATCTAGTGTTTTAAACAACAAATCAGAAAGCTAGTAGAGACCTTAAAAGCAATCTGCTTCAATACTTTTGTTTTACAGATGTGGACACTGAGGGTCAAAAAGATCAATGACTTGCCCAAGACCTAGTCACGGAGAAAGCCAGAGTGAGAATCCAAATCTCCACATGCCAAATCCAATGATCTTACTCTTCCATCACACAAATATATACAAAAGATTCAAGCTGCCTTACAATTTTTGCCAGATGGAAAGAATGAAATTGAGAATAGATATTCAATGCAAATCATTGCTATTTAAGAGTGAATGCTACTAATAGAGAGGAACATAAAGAATACAAATACAGGGTTTAAACACCTAACAACCCCTCCAGGGATCAGGAGTGCCTAAAACCTAAAAGGTCAGATTCCATTTGCAAAAACTCAGAAAAGGAAAATACTTACCGCAATGCTAACTTTCCCCAAGATTTCTTCAGGAATTCTCTTGGCCTCTTTCAATACTTGATCCAGAGAGCCTCCATCCTAAATCCCCAAAAGAAAAGAGAAAAGTCCCTGTCAAGACAGCCACGAAGCAGCTACAGTGTTTTTCCCTTTTGGCTTGGCAACACTGAACCTTAATTTCCCAAGGGAACACCTTAGTGGCAAGCATAAAAATCAAGCATTTCCCCAGTTCACTGTAAGGTGTTATTCCACTTCCTCTACAGGAAATATGAACAACTCAGGGCCAAACACACTGGCAAATTGAAGGGCCCCTTTAGTCTGTCACCCTTGTAAGATCTCTATGTACACAAACATGTTTGCACCATGAAAGAGAAGAAACCAATGCCAGCAGAGAAGCTTCGTTCTTCCTCGGGCCTAGGCATCATTTATTTTCGTCCATGTTCCTCTAGTGCTTTGGCACCTGGCAGGGAATTCTGTTCATTTGGACAGCATTGACATTGTAGTTAGCTCAACTAGAAGATGTTAAGACAGACAAGCAGTGCAACAGAAAAAACTGGCCTCTGTCCTATATGGGCAATGTGGAAAACTAGCTACTGACTGCCAGGCTTGGAATGAGAACAGGTGTAAACTCAGAAAGAGGAAGGCCAACAGTCCCTCTCCCAAACCTTTATGAAAAGCTGGTAGGAGGAATTCATCCAGCTCCAACAGCCTTCTGTATACAATAGAGGCAGAGGAGGTGGTAGTGAGGGCAGCAGCAGCAGCACTAACATCCTCACTGTTCCTTGCCATTCTACACATGTTGCCTCATAGGATCCTTGTAAGGCAGGGAATGCAAGTGTCATCATCATTATTTTATGGATGATAATCTAGGTTAGACAAATGGAACAACTTGCCCATGGTGAATTAAAATTCAATTCAACAAATATAGATTAAGTACTACAACGTCACATAAAGCTCTGGAGTCAGAGGACTTGAGTTCAAATACCATTTTAGACCCTACCTATATGACCTTGGGCAAGTCATTCAACCTCATTAGGCCTCAGTTTCCTCATCAATAAACCCAGAAGACTGAAGTAAATGGCCTCGGGGGTCTCTTCCAGTCTATATCTATCATCCTAAGTGGCACAGCAAGTGGACAGAACACTGAGCCTAGAGTCAAGGAGATTCAAACGTAGCCTTAGACGCTTACCAGCTGTGTGACCCTTCGCAAATTACTTAACCTGTGTCTGTCTCAGTGAAATGAGAACAATAGTAGCACCTACCTCCCAGGGTTGTTATGAGGATCAAATAAAATAACTATAAAGGGTTTTGCACAATGCCTGGCACCTAGTGTTATATAAATGTTAGCTATTATTATTATCCTATGAAGGACCAAAAAAGGAGGCGTCCAGTCACACAACTAAAGTAAAGGATAAATATATGGATTCTAGTATCCACAAAATACTAAAAGAATCTGAAAGGGGCAGATCCTCTCTGGAAGAACTACAGAAAAGAATGTGTGTGTGTATGGATGATGAGTACCTCTGCCAATGAGACCACAAACCCAATGAGATGTATCGGTGAGACAGTGCTGCAAAGCAGAAAGGGTCCTAGACTTGTAGTAAGAAGAAAGCCATAGTCATAGGATTTCCAAGAGGCCTTCTCATCCTTTCTCTATCTGTCCAGGTTTAAATCCCTACAATGAACTTACTAGCAGTATGACTGCAAGTTACTTAATCTTTCTGAAATTTCAGTTTCTTCATCTGTAGAATGGAGTTAACAATATCTGTAGTATCTACCACACTCAGCTGTTGGGAGAAAAGTACTTTGTAAACCTTAAAGTGCTTGTGATATGTATTTATTATTGTTGTCACATAGTCAGAAGCAAAGCTTGACCATTAATGCAGATATAACCCTGAGTCTAGTGCTCTTTAAACAATGCTGCCTCACATAAAAGCTGGGGGTTTGAGGAAAGGGGAACTAAGGACAATGTTTCTGGAGGAGGTTTAGCCTCACAGAAGGCACACCAAAGGAAACTGCTGTCTGAAAGGTCAGGATCTCTTCCTGACTACACCTTCCTAGCTCTATGCACAGAGATACATTCCCTTCTGTATTTCCTTTTCTCCCCTTGTAAAATGGACATACTATCTTGCCTTCACATTAGACCAGCCTAGCTAAAGGGAAGGGATGCTCATCACCAGAGAACTGGCTGCCAATTGACAACTATTTCCATCACAGCACTTCACAAGACCCAGCTACTGAGTCATTGGAGATAGCTCTGTCAGTAACAGAATAACCACAACTGGGAACTGAACTGGATGATCTACACAGTACCTTCCAACTTCAAAGCCTAACAAAATCGTAGATCATTAATGAGTATAAAGGCAGATGAGGCCTGGTGGGTGACTGTTTGGAGCTTTGCCAAAGATAGACTCTAGAGAACCCAAGCACTGTTTCTATTGTTATGATAAAACAACTGCATGTCTCACATGCCCACCACCTTGCATCTGCCCAGTACAGAAATACTTTCCAAAATATGCTGACATGTATCATCTCAACTGATCCTCACGACCCCTATGTTGGGTAAGGCCAGTCATATTATTTCCAAGTGGGAGAAATGAAAACTGTCCCAGAAGCAGCAGCTAAGTGGCCCGGCGAGGTTGGGAAGCTAATGAAGGAGCCCCTATCAGGACCGAGGCTGCTGGTCATTTGGCTCAGGCTCTCGGCACTTTGTTGCACGGCCTCCACAGGTGTCAAGGGCTCACGGGCACCTTCATGGGAAACCTTCCCATCATCCCTAGCACACCGGCTATTTCCATTCCACGAGGAATCCAGGTCAACAGCATGTCTATCAGAGAATTGGACATTTTGTTTATTAAAAACTTACAACTTCCAAGATCTCTAGCTCCCACCCTTTCAGCAACTTTCTCCTCTTTACAGAATCACAAAATGGTAAAGCTGGAAGGAACCACAGGGATCATTTAGTCCAACTCCTTCATTCTGCAGAAAAAAAATAAACCAAAGGCCAAAGAGAGCATACTGGCATTTTACAAAAGACTGCTGAGATGCCCAAGGTCAGTAGCAAAGCCAGGACTTAAATCCAAGGCTTTAGTTAGACAGCAGAGTGTAGCAGAAAGAGCATTGACCTGGAGTCAGGAGACCTGGCTCTACTATTCACCTCTGATATTTACCAGATGTGTGACCTTGGACAAGTCAGCTTACCTCAATTAATCAATAAGTATTTATTAAGTGCCTAATATGTGTTTGGAGGGAATATTTGTAGAATGACATAAAAAATACATATATAAGTATATACAGAATAAATACAAAGTAGTTAGAAACCTAACACTGCTCAGAATCTCAATTTCTTTGTTTACAAAAGGGAGATAATTCTTCGGATTACCTACTTCATTCTGTATCTACCTTCCCTAGGCTGTGGGGAAAGTACTCTGTAAATCATCAAGTGTTACATTAATGAGAGATTTTCTTACTCTAGAGAGGCAGTATGGTATAGTCCATACAAAATCAACCTAAGGGTTCAAAAAACCTGGGTTCAAGTCTTGCTTCTGACATACCAACTTTATAACCCCAGGCAATGCAATGAATATTCTCAGTGCTCTATGTAATTCTCAAAAATTTGGTTACAGATGTGCTGATTTGCATCTGTAGAGGGAGTTTCCCACACCAATGAAATCAAAGGTTCAGAAAAAAATGTCTAAGTCTCCTGTATCAAGCTCCTCCTAAGACATCTACGATGGAAAAAATCTATGAAAGGGGATCACTTAAAAATAATAACAACCACACTTAGAGACTTCAAGAAAACTGTTAGTCAGAATACAGGCCCTTATTAAGTAGTGCCTACTCTGTGTTGGGCACTATGTTAAGCAAAAACCATCGAAACCCTCAAAGAGCTATACTCCACACTTACAAATGACATTTCTCTTTTGACCTTAAAAGCTGTCAAGAGGGCAGCTAGGCGGCGAAGTGGATAGAGCGCCGGCCCCGAAGTCAGGAGGACCTGAGTTCAAATGTAGCCTCTGATCAAACACTTGACACTTACTAGTTGTGTGACCCTGGGCAAGTCACTTAAGCCCAACTGCCTTAAAAAAAAAAAAAGCTATCAAGAATGGCAGGGAAATATATCTGGGTGTGGGTATGGATGAAAAGACCAAAATACAACCAACTCAAATAAAACCTAGAGCTGGAGGTGCTCAGGGAAGGCCGGTTTGGCTAAGGCAGACAGTTGTGTATTGTTTTTAGTCCTATTTCCTTTAAGAGTGAAAAAGACTGTGCTAAGAGTCTTGTGAAGCCACCCAGGCCCCATCCAAAGGCTCTACTTGCACTCCTGGCTAGCTCCTCACACCAGGCAGCTAGGTCCTTGAGTCAGGACTGCTGGTGGGTCCCACTGACACCCAGGGAGGTGATACAAGAGGTGGGAAGAGGCCAGGAGAAGTGAGCCAAGCCCCAGAATCCCATTTACTAGCCATGCTCCATTTCTCTAATATTCAGTGTCCATATCTGTGAATTGGGGAAAACAATGTTTGAATTACTTGGTTCTTAAGGTTAGTGTGGGGAACAAATCTGATCATGTGACCTCAGATGACGTGCTTCCTGTATATGAGCTTCAGTCTTCTCATCTGTACAATGGGAAAAATAAAACTTATTTCTCAGGATTCTGAGTCTTAAATGAGATACAGCAGGTAAGGCACTTTGTCAACAGGGAAGCGAAGTGCTCTATGTGTCAGTCCCTATCATTACCATTAATAACGGTCAGCAGCAACCCCGAACACTGAGGTCACTTTGCACACTAACCTTTTCTGGAGACCTATCTATACAACAGCCCTGAAATGACTCATTCCTGGTCCAGCCCAGTTAAGCAGGGCCATGGGAAAAGCAGTAGAGAAGGAAAACCAATTCTCCCATACCATATTCCAAAAGCAGACAAGGGGGCAGGAATCAGTGGTAGAATGCAAAGGTACAAAATACGATTCCTATAAGTAAGTGGCCCAGGAATTTTCAACTGTAAACATTGTCATTAGCAAGGAAGGTAGTGAAAAGCAAATGTTTCAGGGGCTAATAATGAGAGTTTTTAGGGCTAAGCAAGCTTGAGCCTGATGATGATAGATAAAAAGCACATCCCCGGAACAACTATCTCCCACAAAACAATTACTTCCACGTTGTGTGACAACATTCCCTGGGAAAGAGGAGGCTGTCACCAGAGACCAAACCTGTCAAAGCATTAAGCACTATTTAAACACAAATGCTTAATCAGTACTTAAAAAGACAAACAGAATGGGGGGTCTAATTCACAAGAATTACAAGCATGACATACCATGAATGCTTTACAACACACGTATTCAAATTATTTCAAAGAATTTTGCAATTAGAAGAGACCCCAAATCATTTAGTTCTGTCCTATTTTTCACCGAGCAGGAAGCTGAGACCCAGAAGAAGGAAGTGACTTGCCCAAGGTGACACAGCTACTGCTGAGCAGAGCGCATCTCCTGACTCCTGCTTTAGTTTCTGTTTCGCTCTCTTGGTTCCCAAACTGGGTTCTATAGAACTGGTCTTGCATACAACATGGATTAGGACTGGGTGAGGGCATCTGGTGCCACAGATTTCAAACCCTCTAAAATTCTAAATGGGAAATTATCTGCTTTAGACCTGGAAAAGGCCTTTGGTATCACCTTGCCCAGGCTTCTTATTTTGCAGAAGTTAAGTGACTTGCCCAGGGTCACAAGTAATCGAGAGCAAAGCCTGGTACTGGAATACAAGCACTGCTCTGACTCCAAACCCCCTGTTCTTTCTACCAGGCCATACTACTTTCTATCAAAAATACTTCTTACATTCAAGCAAGTTTTCAGTACAGGAAAACAGGCTTAATTTTTCCATTTTGCCCCCAAATTTCCAACCTCTGCTTCATCCAGGGCCTGCACAGTATATTCAGACTTTAGGAAGACAAGGAAGTGAGACAATTATTTATCGGTTCTGCCAATATAGTTCAAGCCCAAAAGTGTCTTACGACTAAATAAATTTAGGAAATATCATGCTGCCTTTCTTACCCCAACATTGTAAAAAAAGACAATGTTACATTACTGTACATAACTCTTAAAACTTAACCAAAGCTGGATTTGGAGTCAGAAATCTGCTCTGGGTTCCATCTCTAATACTTACAAGCTATGTGAAAATGAAGTAAATATTTACCCTCTCTGACCCTCAGTCTCTTCCCCTGTAAAACCAGGATCATAATATCTACAATACCACCTCCCCCACAAGGTTGAGAGGAATAAAAAGCTTCATAAATTATAAAGCGCTCAAGAAATGTGAGCTAATATCATCACGCCACTCAAGCCCCAGAGGCCTTCCACAGCTGTCCTCAGTGGCAGATGAAGAGTAAGACAGGCTGTTGGGTGTGGGAGGAGGTAGGGAGAGTGTTGCTTCGGCATTTCCTCCTAAGGGCTTTAGTTCTGACCACTTCTGCTTTTAACATGTCTGCTTAACTTTATATTTTCCAAATTAACCAAGGAGTTCTTAGATTAGAGAGCAGGCAGAAGCACCTCTCCTAACTTACTTAAACAATGGCTTTTCCACAAGCCATTGACATACTCGTTAAAGATTTCCATTCATTCTTTTTTATTCACTAGCCTTCCCAGGGTTGGACTCACCATGTGCTCCATGCAGATGCTAATCTCTCCATCACTATAAAAGGCACCATAGAAACCCACGATGTATGGAGAATTGCATTCATGTAGGACTTGGAGTTCACGGATAATCTGGTTCCGGATTGCTGGTTTGATCTCTAGGTGAATCAACTGCAAAGTGACAAGAATTTAATTCAATGAATTATATTTATCAAGCATACAGAAAGCAGGCAAAATCCCTACCCTAGAATCCAAGTAATGCTGATGAACCACTTTACCTTTAGCACACTTACTGCTCCTATCTATCAGGCTCTTCTCTACCCTTATTTTGCAGCATGCCTTATGGAATACCAACACCTTTTCAGGGGTAAGGCTAGGTAAAGACAAGTCAGAAGGCTAGAGAAGAGAAGGTGACAGCACCAGAATATTCCAGTAATTCTATCACCTCCGATCCTTCATCAAACAGGGGGTTTCATACAGATAGAATGCTCAGGGAGTCAGGAGAACCTGAATCAAATTTGGTCTCAGACACTTACTCACCATGTGACCCTGGACACATCATTTAACCTTTGTTTGCCTCGGTTTCCTCTACTGTAAAATGGGGATAATAAAAGCACCTACCTTTTAGGGCTGTAAGGATCAAATAAGATGATAGTCATAAAAAGCTTAGCAAAGAGTCTGGCACATAGCAAGCGCTATATAAATGCTAGCTATTACTATTAAAACCACCACCTACGGCCTCAGGGTGTCGCAAACAGGTGTTGCTTTTGCTGACTATATGAATTCTGAATCTTAGGGTTTTGCAATCTTGGGCCGTATTAAAAGAGTCAGTGTCTAGGACCAGGCAGGCAATGGTCCTTCAGGACTCTGTCTCGGTCAGACAACATCTGTACCATTGCGTTCATTTGCATTCACTCCATTTTAGGAAAGACACTGATAAGCCGTAGAGCATCTGTATGAAGGCATCCAGAACACTGAAGTCCTGCAATCTGGCCATAAGAAGACTGCTGGAAGAACTACAGATGCCTGCCTCGTAGAAAAAAAAGACTCTGAGGGGACACCACAGCTGTAGTTTTATCTTTGAAGGTTGCCCTGTGGAAGAGGGATTAGACTTGTTCAGCTTGGTCCCAAAGGGTAAAAGCAGGAGCCACAGGTAGATGTTACAAAATTGTAAATCTACGTTTGATATAAGGAAAGGCTAACAACTGGAATTACTGTCAAGTAGAATAGGCCGATTTGGGAGCTAGTGGTTTCTCTTCCGTCTTTGAGCAAGGGCCGGAGGTCTACGATGCCAGGAGTGTTGCAGAGGGCATGCTCATTCAATACATGCTGGACTAGACAGCCTCACTCTGAGATTCTGGGACCTCACGGACCCTCTCTTTGGCCTCAATTTAGACGAAGCTCTAGGACCGCTGCGAACGAGCTGGGACACAGAGGAATGCAAGGGGAGTGACGGGGGGACGGGGAGGCCACTCGGAGGGCACTCAGAGCCGCGTCATCTAAGGATGAGCGGAGGGAGCTGTGGAGCCCAGGGACCAGAGAAGACCTGGGGGACGTAGCTTCCGTCTTCAGGCATCGCAAGGACTGTCAGGACAGGACTGGGCTCAGTCCACTCGGCTGACGACGGCGGAACCAGAGACAAGCAGTGGAGACGCTTTATTCTTTGGTGGCACAGCAGAGCTCTGCTTTAGATAACCTATGAGGCTCTTTCCAGCTTTGAGACGTTGAAGGCCTAACATCTGCCTACTTGCACCCACGCGATTCATCTGACCCTTCCGGACTTTCTGCTCTTTTATCTGACCCTCTGTGTCCACCTGATCCACAACTTTTGCCAAATTCAGCCACCCTCCTCACCCCAACTCAAGTCTGGTCCCGCTGACGCCTGTGCCCAGTAGAACAGAGAAGGGGCACGCTAAACCAACGGTGGATTGCAGTTTTTGTAGAGTACTCCCAAATCCATACATACGATAACATGCCTCCTGCAGACTACATCAAAGTTTCACGTTCACATATGCTACTGTTTTTCAAATGTGTGTAAATGTTACTGTGATGAATTTAACACGTATTAAGTTCAAATGTCACTGAAGTCACAGGTGTTTCTGTAATCAGTATTTTCCTAATCAACAGATACACATAAATCTACCATTCCTTGGCATTAAAAAGGGGTCCTCACACTTGCACTAGAGATGCATTAGAGACCACAGGCTCACAGATGTAGGATTGGAGGGACCTTGGACGTCATTTAGTTCACTTCTCTTATTTTACAGAAAAGCAAAGTGGGAGCCAGAGAGAGAAAATTATTTGATTGGTTCAAACCCTGGTTTGAACAAAGGAGACAGAAGTCACAGATGAATCAGCGAATGAATCAAGGGGAAGGTAAGAATGCAAGTTACCTGGATGGGAGGAGTATTTTAGACGTTCGTTTTATTGATGCCTTAAAAAAAACCCCAAACACCAGTCATTTCCTAATATGCCTCACCCCTGCCCCATCGAACCCTTTCTTTGTAACAAAGGAAAACTGTTGAGCAAAGTCAGACCGACAACATCACCATTACAGGGTATGCAACACTCTGTCCTCCAGTCCCCCAAATCTGAGAGGTGGGAGACTTGCTCTGCTATCTATTCTTGGAGTTTGGGTGTCATTTCCTATTACTTTAATGAACATTACTGTAGTCACTATTTATTGTTTTGTTTTATTCCTGCTTCAGGATACTTCACTCTGCATCACGTACTGCATCAGTTTATGCTTCTCTGAATATCTCACATTCAACACTCCCTAGAGTGCGATGATATTTCCAAGAAACAAGCATTTAGGAAGCACCAGCAATGTTGCCATGTTCCAGGACAGCAAGATCAAAAAAGGAAATATACCTGCTTTCAAGGAGATTATGTGGCAGCTCGGTAGTGCAATGGACAGAGCACTGGACCTAGAGCCTGAAAGACCCGAGTTCAAATCTGGCCTCATATACTTACTAGCTGTGTAACACTGAAGATGTCACTTAACTGCCCTCTGCCTCAGTTTCCCCAGCTGAAAAATGGGAATAATAATAGCACCCAGCTCCCAGGGTGGCTGTGAAAATAAAATGAGTTAATTTTATAAAGTGTTTTACGAATCTTAAAGTGCTATAAAAATGCTAGCTATTATTATTATAATATTCATTTGGGAAAGACAACAGGTATATCTAAGTATATGCAAAATAAATACAAGGGAAGGTACTAACAGCTTGGGAGGGAGACTCCAAAAGGGTTTCATGCTTGTAAGTGAGGTGTTCTGTGATGTGAAGACGAGGAGGGAAGTGTGTTGTTCTAAGCACAGGGGATAAACAGCTCGGCTGTACAATTTGTGGAGAGGAGAGGGAATGATACACATAATAAGTCTGGAAAGATAGGTTGTGGTCATTTAAATTTGATATAAGGAAAAACGAACAATTAGAATTATTGTCAAGTAGAATGGCTGATTTGAGAGACAACGTTAAGGGCTGTGAAGGGCAAACAGAAGTATTTACATTTTATTCTGGGGAGAGAGAAGGGGGTGAATGATACGATTCAGGTTCTTTCTTCCATAGAACATGGGTACAACATCAAACACTGCACATCCTCAACAAATGACGACTACAGGAGAATGTAGGACAGAAGAGACAACATACTGCAGTGGCAAACCCCCAGTATGGTGATCTGGGTTCTCGGCCTGGTTCTGCCAACTCACTGTGTGACCAGGGAAAGGTTGCTTAACCTCTCCTTCCTCAAGCTGGCCTCAAAACACTTTTTAAATAAAAAATATTTTTGGTCCAATTTTAAAACATCCCATTTATCTGAGCTGTGTATAATGCAAAATGCCCACAAACATTCAACATATGAGGGACTGGATCCAAAGAGGCTAAGGGACTTATCCAAGGACAAAAGAAGCAACACACTGCAATGGAAAAAAAATGTCTAATGATCTGTGTTCTCGTCCTGGTTCTAATTCACTATGTGACCAGGAAAAAGTCCCAACTCAAAGATGTAAGGATCTGGGAAGAACAAAGAAACCAGACACCACACTCAAGTGAAGAAGCCATTTAAAAAGAAAGCTACTTCATGACAGTAATGACATTCATTATCTTGTATGTTTATAGATTCTGCACTACTACCTTAGAGGAGTAGTGCTTAACCTGGGGTCCAAACTTTCCAAAAAAATTTTTTCTTGATAACTGTATTCCTATGCATTTTATACATTTAAACATCCGGACTGCCAAAGAGTCCATGACACCAAAAAAGGGGAAGACCATTGGCTTTATGCCACTCCCAAGCACACATCGCCTGCTTTTGTACCAAGAGCAAAGGAGACAACATGCTGAAAATGGACGAAGCTGGTCTCCAGAAGATTTGTGACTAAAGATACATGTGACCAGGTCTTTGGAGGTAATTAAGAAACTGAGATGAAAGAAAACCCATGGAGTTTTCTTTAGCAGCCCTCACCCCTCATGCATTCCACCTGGAATCTAGGCCCAGTTACTGTAGGAAAGACAACACCATCCCCCTTCAAATCCTTTTCAATCCAAACATGGCCACTCTGCACTTAATCAACTGAACCTGAGTTTTTAACACAACACCAGGAAACAAGCTGCACAAGCCAAATGGCGCATTTGCACTGCATTCGCTCCACCACAAGGCATTGCAGGACAGCAGGAAAACAACCATCTGGAGGCCCGAGGTCAAGTCAAGGCTTTGCCACTAACCTTCGGTGTGAATGTAGACAAGTTACTTGTCTATGCTTCATTTTTACTACCTTTAAAATGTGGGTGAGGGCCGAGCCAAGATGGTGGAGTAAAGGCAGGGACTCACCTGGGCTCTCCCCTAAACCCTCCAAATGCCTTTAAAGAAATGGCTCTAAACAAATTCTAGAGCAGCAGAACCCACAAACAGACGAGTGAAACAAATTTCCAGCCCAAAGCAACTTGGAAGGTTGGCAGGAAAGGTCTGTTGCACCAGGGTGAGAGGAGTCTACACGGGGAGGTTGATATTTGTAACTCCTAAGACCTTTCTCATTATTAGGGTAGTTAGAAAGAGCATATATAGACAGAGGGCACAGGGTGAGCTGAATATGAAGGGATGATATCTAAAAAGTAAAATTAAGGGGTGAGAAAAGAATGTAGAGTGTACTGGGAGAAAGAGAAAGGGAGAAGGAGAATGGAGTAAATTATCTCAAATAAAAGAGGCAAGAAAAAGCTTTTGCAGTGAAGGGAAGAGGGGGGAGGTGAGGGGGAGTGAGTGAACCTTACTCTCATCAGAATTGGCTCAAAGAGGGAATAACATACACACTCAATCGGGTACAGAAATCTATCTTACCCTACAGGAAAGTAGGAGGGGAAGGGGATAAAAGAAGGGGGGCAGGGTGATGATAAATTGGGGGAGGAGGTAGTCAGAAGCAAAACATTTTTGAGGAGGGACAGGGTGAAGGGAGAGAGAACAGAATAAGGAATAAGGGGGGGCGGGAATAGGAGAGAGGGAAATAGTTAGCAAGAGTGACTGTGAAAAAAAATTTGAAGCAAGTTTCTCTGCCAAAGGCCTCATTTCTCAAACACATAGAGGACCGAGTCAAATTTATAAAAATAAGAGCCATTCCTTAATCTATAAATGATCAAAAGATACAATCAGTTTTAAGATAAAGTAATCAAAGCTATCTATAGGCATATAAAAAAAGAGTTCTAACTCACTATTGATTGGAGAAATACAAATTAACACAATTCTGCGGTATTACCTCATACCTATTAGATTGGCTAACAGGACAGAAAAAGTAAATGACAAATGTTGGAGGGTATGTGGGGCAAATGAGACTTTTAATGCACTGTTGGTGAGGTCGTGAAATGATTCAGCCATTCTGTGGAGCAAATTGGAACGATGCCCAAAGGGCTATAAAACCATGCATACCCTTTGACCTTGCCAATACCACTACTAGGTCTGTATCCCAAAAGAGATAAAAGGGGCAGCTAGGTAGTGCAGTGGATAGAGCTCCAGCCTTGGAGTCAACAGGACCTGAGTTCAAATCCGGCCTCAGACCAAACACTTGACACTTACTAGCTGTGTGACCTTGTGCAAGTCACTTAACCCCAACTGCCTAGCAAAAAAAAAAAAAAAGGAGAGAGAGAGATAAAAAACAAAAAAAAAAAAGGACCTATATGTACAAAAATATTTATAGCAGCTCTTTTTCTGGGGGTAAAGAATTACAAGGTGAATGGATGCTTATCAACTGGGGAATGGCTGAACAAATTGTGGTACCTAATTATGATGTAATACTCTTGCACTATGAGAAATGATAAGCAGGATGCTCTCTGAAAAACCTGGAAAGACTTGCATGAACTGATGCAAAGTGAAATGTACTATGTACAAAGTAACAGCAATATTGTAAGATGATCGGCTGTGAATGACTTAGCTATTCTCAGCAATACAATGATGCAAGACAACTCTGAGGGACTTATGATGAAAAATGCTACCAATCCCCAGAGAAAGAACAGTTGGTGTCTGAATACAGATTGAAGCATACTTTTCCCCTTTACTTTCTTTATTTTTCTTGAGTTTCTTTTTCTTGTCTATGTTTTCTTTCACTCTATTATGAATATTTTGCATGACTACAAATGTATAACCTATATGGAACTGTTTGCCTTCTCAATGGTAGTGGGGTAGGGAGGGAGGAAGAGAGAGAATTTGGAACTCAAAGTTTTAAAAACGAATGTTAAAAATTGTTTTTACATGTAACTGTAGAAAAATAAAATACTAAATAAAAGCTTAAAAAATGTGGATGAGGGAGAGGAAGGATTGAGAAGAGTTAAACTGAAAGCAAGCACAGAACTGGGCTTCAAGCTCCAGTCAGAGACCCAAATGTATGACCTCCTCTAGGGTCTTCCTCCCAGTTTTAAATGGTTGAAGTAAATTATACCTACCATGGTGAGAGGATTCAATGCTCAAATAAAGTTGAAGATAAATTTCCTATAATCAGTGTTCTCAAGTTTAATCGAATCCTGAGCTGTCCTTCAATAACCTAAAACAATTCTTCTCCACCTTGATGAAGAGCCTTTTTAGATCTTGCAATGTCAAAGATCCTTAAACTTCCCCAAGACACAAGTTCCCTATCTTTAACCATTCGCTTTTTCCTCCTCAATAACATTCTAGCCATTTTCTTGTCTGTGCTCTAGTCTAAAGCAAGCCAAAGACTTGAAATGTTACTTCTGGCTTTGAGAAGACTGCCTGCAGTGAGAGCAAAAATAGAATGCATGCAGCCAAAAGTACTATGCTCCATCAGGAGAGGGAACAGTACTTCAAGAGACAAGGATAAATATCTGCAGAGCTAAAGAGCAAAAGAAACCATGTTATTTCCTGTATGGGCAAGACTCTGAAAAGCTAATGCTTGGATCTGTAAAAATCCACTTAGGCAGGGAATAATCAGATTTCAAATAAAGCAATTTGATACTCATAGAGCAACAATTTTAGGAGGTGGACTTCTCTAATCAAAAACGTACAGTTTTCCCACAAAGCTCTGGCAACCTCCACAACACGCATAACTTAGAATAAAGTCACTAGAATTGATATAATTAGAAGTCACTCTGAAAAAAAATCACTTCCCCCAAATTTCACAAAGGCTACTAAGTGCTTGTAAACCTTAAGGTACTATTTAAACATGAGATATTACTTATAATAAGTTCTGAAGAGGTTACATATAGAGCAGGAGGAAAGGGCATCAAACAATGTTAAGCAAGGTTCTAAAAGATGACAGATATTTTACCATTAAGGTTCAATGGCTCTGGAAAAATGGTTTGGTGGATCTGGGCTCCAGCAGCCCAATAAACTCAACTAATCTATCCCCCAGCAGAGCTCAAAGTCTCAGGTCTGCAGGCCCTACACAATCCCCTGTTGTGAGATGAATGTTAAGTCCAAACTTTTAAATAGCTTTTTAAAAAAGGATTTGAAACCATGTGGACAAAAATATTTATAGCAGTTCTTTTTGTGGTGGTAAAGAATTGGAAACTGAGGGGGTGCCCATCAATCTGGGAATAACTGAACCAATTATGGTATATGATAAGAGTACTCTTGTACTGTAAGAAGTAATGAAAGACTTGCATGAACTGATGAAGAGTGAGGTGAGCAGACAACAACATTATCGTAAAGACAAATAACTTGGAAAGACTTGGGAACTCTGATCAACACAATAACCAACCACATTCCAGAGGATTAAAGATGAAACATGCTGCCCACCTCCTGAGAGGTGACAGAAACGGACGGCAGAGTGAAACACTTTGTTTTTTGCACGTGATCAATGAAAATTTGTTTTACTTGACTATAAATGTTTATAAAAGGGGTTTTGTTTTTCTTGTTCTCTCAATGGAGGAGAAAGGGAGGTAAGAGAGAGATATCGAAGATCTTTAAAAATAATAAAAATTTAATTTTTAAAAAGCAAATTTGATCAGATTTCCTTCCTCCCTTGCTGGAGAACAGATAATTCTTATTCTCTTATAGATACTTTGATGGAACGAATGGTCCATCATTATGGAAGGCAACCCCATCCCATTTCACCCTCAACAAGTTGTCCATGTCTGGTCAAAAGTCATCCAAAAAAGAACGCACCCATCACTGACGGCTTCTCATGGTCCTCTAATATCTTAGGCCCTAAGACTTAGGCGAAGCCAAGGGCCAAGATTCAAAGGGAAGGTAAGAGTAACAGTGTATGTGTCCATACTGTTTTATGTTTTACAATATGCTTTCCTTAGAACAAACTCATGATGGAGGCAGTACAAGTAAGATTATCCTCATTCTACAGATGAGAAAACTTGGGCTTGAAGAAAGGAGAGACCAAGGGTCACAAAACTGGTGAGTACTGAAGTCAAGATGTGGAAAGTTACACAAAACAAGGAAGTCTGCATACCCAGTTTCTAATTGTTATCAACAAGAAGGTGCTCATTTCCAGCAATGGAATCAGATGCTACTGCCTGGCACCAAAGGATAAAAGAAAATCTCTGAACATCAGTAAATCACACTATATCAACTGCATCTCCAAAGGACACACACAGGAGAAGCTTCTCTGGGCTCTGGGCTCTCCCTAGCTTTAGTGGAGACCAGTAGTCTGCTTACCTTTCGGGCCATGATGAGCCCTGAGGGTCTATGCTGTACTTTGGTGACCACCCCGCCATTGCCAGCTCCCAGCTCGGAGATCCTCTCAAAGTCATCATCCTTCAGCTCCCCCACCTTTGCCTTCTGGGTGAGGAAAGCTTCCAGCCGCTTCTTCTGCTGCTCATCGAGTTCTAGCTCTTCTAACTTTTTCTGCAGATCTGCCAGGTTCGCTCTACACACCAAGGCATGGTGGAAAGAAGGGAGACAGGAAAAAAAAACTGGTCAGTCGTCTGAAAGTGTAGATCATTCCACTCCTTGTCTAAAGGCGCCAACAGAGGCTATAAAAAGCCTTGGGATTCCAAGGGCTTACCACTACTACTAATAATAATGGATGACATTTCTCTAGCAGTTTAAGGTTTGCAAAGCATTTTAACTATTTTCTTTCACTTGACCTTTACAACAGCCCTGCAAAATAGGTAGTACAAATAGGAGTATTCCCATTTTACAGATGAAGAAACGGGCTCAAAGCAGTAAGTGACTTGCCAATATCATACTACTAATATGTGGTGGACCAAGTTTTTGAATTCAGATCTTCAGGCTTTAAGTCTAGTGTTATTTCTACTATACTACAATTCCCCTCTCTAGTTTAAAACTTGGAAAGAATATAAGAGGGCCAAGACCAGGGAAGAAAATATGTAGAGAGGTGTTCTCAATATTCCCAATAGCAAGGTAAGACTATCATTCACATTAAACACCAGAAGCAAATGGATCTCTGCCATTAAAGCAGTAATGACAGAATTCAAATAACTCATGATATTCCTGCATGCTCTTTTGTCCTTGGTAAGTCCAAAGAGGCTGGGTTCATAAAAAAGGGCTGGTACTTTGAAAGTGGCCCCAGACTAGCCTTCTCTTTTGCACACTACACCCCATTCATTCACACAGGCCAAACCATAAACCTGCCTGAATCGTCCAGCTCCAAAAGTACCTGAACGAGAAGGGCTTGACTGTTCACTGCCTGGGAGGTAGCCCAGCCTGGTGACTTTCCCTGGAGCTGCAAATTCATCGTGAGAAGTCTGAGGAGCAGCTCTCCCTACCCACATTCCATAATTATCTGCCACTCACTGTTCAAACATCTTCCTTTGTTTTTGTCTTCCTTCAGAGTCCCCAGATTTCATCTACCTTCAAAAAGTGCTACTCCACCTTCACATCTCCCACTCATGTTCTCTCTTCCTTCCCCAACCTACCTTTACCTTACCTTTCTTTTCATTTTTTCCCCTAAGATCTGTTTTTCTTTAATTCCTCTCACCTCTCTGCCCGAGCCCTGTACACCTTCCCCTCTATACAAAGTAGTCTATTGAAAAGATTCCTTGATTTGGAGTCAGAAGACCTGGGTTCTAATCCAAGATCTACTATCTATTTATTACTTGTGATGCGACCTT
Organism: Vombatus ursinus; assembly: GCF_900497805.2. NCBI lineage: Eukaryota > Metazoa > Chordata > Mammalia > Diprotodontia > Vombatidae > Vombatus > Vombatus ursinus. Next base: position 7,440,735 of record NW_020948951.1, on the reverse strand, counting down.
GGGCATAGTCATAACTTCTCCGAGCCTCAGTTTCCTCATTTATAAAATTGAAAATGGGGAGGAAGGTGCTTGGATGAAATGATATCGGAGAAACAGGACTGGATTTGAAGTCTGGAAGGACCTGGGTTCAAATCCCAACTTTGTCACTACTACCTGTGTGACCCTGAGTAAACCACTGGACCTCGGTTTCCTCATCTGTAAAATGAGGGGGTGATTGGATCAGATGACCTGAGGTCTGTCCACCTCTAAACTCACCACCACCTCCCCTTCCCCTCTTCCCCAAGTTGCCCTATACATTTATCCTTTCCTTTTCCACCAGAACCACCTCAGCCCCCTTCAGAACCCCTCCCTTTCTATTCTTTCCCCTTTCTTCGGCCACCCTCCTCAGTAACTAGTAAGCGCATAATAAATGCTTGCCCCCTTTGCTTGTGGAGTTGACTCCCTACTCCCCTTAGGACCATTTAACACACATGGCCTCTCCCAGCTCCGCGCCTCGCTGCTGGTCCCTCCCTTCCCAGGCCCGCCCCGCCATCCCTTTCCAGGTGTGGGATGCACGCCTCTGAAGTGGGCCAAGAACAGGGCTCGAATCCGGCCCCGCCGCTTCCTGGCTGGGTTACGTCGGGCCGCTCCCGCGCTCTCCGCGAGCCGCAGCCGCTTCACCTGCAAAGGGCTCCCCAGCCGCCCCCCCTCGCGGCCCCGCCCGACCCGGGAACTCACTCGGACGCGCCCTCGCTGGTCGGGGACGGGCCCTCGGCGACGGACGGGGTGATGTTGAGCGCCGGCAGCACCGGCTTCCTCTTGGCCAGCATCGGGGCTTCCCTGGGCGCGGGGGGCGGGGGCAGGGGTGGGCGCGGCTGCAGCGCCTCTAGCCGGGGCCCATAAGGGAGGAGGCGCCCCCGGCTCCGGCCCGAACCCGCCCGGCTCCGGCTCCGGCTCCGACCCGGCCCCACGGGGACCTTCGGCCTAGGCGAGCCTGGGGTTGGGGTAGCGGCCTTCGGGACGGAGCAGGGAAGGCGGCTGCCGGCGGAAGCAGGGGCCGCACGGAGGCTGCAGAGGCCGGACCCGCACGGGAAGCTGGGGCCGAGGGCCAGGACCAGCTGGGGCCGCCGCCAGAGCTGGAGCCGAAGCCGCCGCTCGAAGGCGCTTAGGCCGGGGCCGGGCCGAGCTAGGCTGACGCTGCAGCTGGAGGGGAGGGAGGCGGAGGGAAGGGGCGGAGAAGAGCCCGCTCCAGAGTCTCGCGAGAGCTGCGCGCCGGGGCCAAGGAGCTCAGTTCCTCCCTCCCTCTGCCCCCCGCCCAGCTTCACTGCGCATGCTCGCGAGAGCGGCTGTGGAGCCCCCGGCGGGAGGATGCGGCCAGCTGCTGGGGGCTGCGAGGGCGGTGTGAGGACTAGAGGGCTTGAGGGGCCACGAGGAGAGAGAGAGGGCAAGGCCGAGTCCAACACTGAGGTCCCTTGTGGAGCGACTTGGGGCTGCTGAGGGTGGACCCGGAAAGACTGAGAATCAAGTTCCCCAGGCTGGGGGGAGCTGAGGGAGAGAAGCAAGGACCGGGAAGGCGGAGGCTCCTCGGTGTCGGAGGCTTCCCGCTGGAAGAGGCCTCCAAGGCCGTGGAGTTCAGTCCTTTCATTTACCCGGAAGTCACCCGAGTAACTCAGCTAGCCTGAGTTCTGAAGGGAATTCCCTCCTGGAGTCGGAAGACCCATCTCGGCCCTGTGGTCGTTTCATCCCCCAGTATTTATCCTGGCCAGCATATGAGACATTTTCTTCATAGAGCAAAGCTGGAACCAAGCCAGTCGCCTGTGGAGGGGCAGCTCTAGCCCCTAGGGCTCCTGAACCCTAAGTCCTGGGTCCTTTGCACCATATGGCGCTGCTTCCTCATTACCAGGACTTGGACAAGAGATGCCTCAGTTATGTGGAAGGAATTATGCCTCAAGAGGGAATCCACCTAGGGTCAAGTCTACCTGGCTAGAATCTGTGGGCTGTGAAGTGGCTCCCAAATGATCATCCAAAAAACATTTGAGTGCCCTTGATGCCAGGGGCTGTGCTAGGCTCACAGGGTACAAATCCAAAAAGAAGTAATTCCTACTCCTAGGAGCTTATACTCTATGGGAGAAAACTATGTATGTATGTGTATGTGTACACATATATAGACAGAGTAAATATAAAATAAATACAGAGCAGTTAGGGAGGGCACTAAACAGTTGGGATGAGGGTGGTCCTTGAGCTTTGTCTGGAAGGAAGAGGGGAATTTTATGAGGTAGAGATGAGAAGGGAGTGAATTCCAGGAATGGGAGGGAATAAAAGGCTCAGAAAGGTAAGTTCCCCCGAGAACAGAGAAAAAGAAGGCCAGTTTGGCTGGACTTGGGAAGAGGAACAACGTATAAGGAGGCTGGAAAGACAAGTTGGGGCCATGACCCTAGAGGCAATAAGGAACAGCAAGAGTTTGTTGAGTAGGGTAGTGATATGGTCAGACCAACACTTAAGGAAAACCACTTAGCTGTAAGGAGGAGGGATGAATAAGGAGACAAAGGAAGAACTATCTTCGTGAGAAGTGATTTCAGTCTTAATTAAAATGATAGCTATATGAGTAGCAAGAATGGAAGATAAATAAAAGAGGCAGAGGCAAAACTGGCAAGATGTGCAACTGATTGGAAACATGAGGCTAGAGAGACTGAGGAGTTGAGGATGACACAGATTATGAGCCTGGAAGATGGGAAGAATACAAAAATAGGAAAGTTCCGAAGAAGGATGGACTTGAGGGAAGAGATAGCGAGTTCTCTTTTGGGCATGTTAAGCTTGAGATACCTAGAGGACATTCTCTTTGAGATGTTTTAATAAGCAGTTGCTGATATGGGACTGAAGCTCAGGCAAGAAACTATATAAATATCGTTAAATTCATGGGAACAGATGAAATCACCGAGAGAAGAAGGTTCAGGGGAGAGCCTTGAGAAACAAAGCTAGTGTGCATGATAGAGATGGCAACCCTGCAAAGAAAACTAGAGGGAGCAAATAGGAGGAAGAAGAGAAAATAGTGTCATGACAATTTAGAGAAAGGAGTATCCAGAAAGAGAAAGTAGTTAATCATTAAATGAAGTAGAGGTTGAGGACTGAGGAAAAAATATCAAGTTTATCAATTAAGAGATCATTGGTAACTTTAGAACAGTTTCAGTTGAATAACGAAATCAGAAGCCAGATTGCAAATGGTTGTAAACTGAAAGAAAATGAAGGTAGGAAGTGTACACGGATTTCTTAGGAGTTTGGCTGATTTTAAGATTATAGATTTAGAGGGGCAGCTAGGTGGTGCAGTGGATAGAGCACCAGCCCTGAAGTCAGGAGGACCTGAGTTCAAATCCAGCTTCAGACCAAACACTTGACACTTACTAGCTGTGTGACCTTGGGCAAGTCGCTTAATCCCAATTGCCTTAAAAAAAAAAAGAAAAGATTATAGATTTAGAGCTGGAAGAGACTCCAGAGGTCATCAAATCTAACCACATTATTCTACATATGAGGAAACTAAGGAACAAGTTAAATGACTTGTTCAGGATCACACAGCTAGGAAATGTCTGAGGTGAAATGTGAACCTAGGTCATACTGTCTCCAAGTCCAATGCCCTATCCACTAAGGGCTTGTTACAGATTTATGGGAGTTTGATAGTTTGTCTTCTCAAGGTACAAAAGCTCCCTCCACCTCTTTTCTTATGTTTTATCATCCGAGAATGTTCTGATCTACAGCCCTTCCCTATTATTTATCGTTTCATTTATTGCTGATTAGAAAAATATCTTTCTTAGTGTATCTGTTTCCTGTCTCCAGAGACTGGCATGTGTCCTCACTTTCTTACCCTAGGAAATGAAAATCTAATTGCTTTGAGATATATTTAATCCAAGGCTATAACATTTATCTATTTCAGTCATTATAAGGTATTAATAATTTATGTGTATATTGTACTTTTCTCTGTAGAATTTATAGTGCACTGTGGACTTTATCACATTTGTTTTCTTATATCAGGGTAGGTAATATAAAGGCTGACCAAGGAAGATTATGGAATCTTCCTCTTTGAGGATATTTGAGAGTAAAAGATGATGGTTGGAGGATATCTTAGACTCCCTAATGATCATTATCCTCATTTTTCACCTGAGGAAACAGACCAATAGAGATGTGACACACTAGAGAAATATAGGATGCAGAATTTCTAATGACTGATTATGTAGATATGACTAAATGAGGGCTATGTATCAAAATAAGTATTTTCTCTGATTGGAGCAAGTAAAGATGTTTTTGGTTTGTAACTGTAACTCTCTGCAGCTATAGGCAGTTTGGAATTCTGGGTCCTAGACTGGGTCCTAGACTGGGTCCTAGACTCACTATCAGAACAAAATATTTGTACGTCAAATAGTACATTGCTCCATTTCAACCTACTTAATTTGGCAAACATGTATTAAAGACTCACAGGCCTACACCATAGGCAGAAAAAGAGTAGAGAGAACGTTCCAGAAATAGTGAAGAACATGAGGAAATTCAGGAAAACTCAGGGCATATTCAAGGGGAAAAGTAGGAGAGTGACATGATCAGATTAATGAATAAGAAAAATTAGTGTGGCCATGAATGGCTTGAAGCTTAACATTAAAAAAAAAAAAAACTAAGATGGGGCAGCATGGTGGCACAGTGGATAGAACACCAGCCCTGAAGTTAGGAGGACCCGAGTTCAAATCCGGTCTCAGACATGTATTAGCTGTGCGACCCTCAGCAACTCACTTAATCCTGATTGCCTCCAAAAAAAACAAAAAACAAAACAAACCCTAAGATCATTGCAACTGGTTCTATCACTTCCTGTCAAATAGAGAGTAGAAGAAATGGAAGTGTCAGATTTTATATTCTCAGGCTCACTGCAACCGTGAAATTAAAAGACACTTGCTCCTTGGAAGGAAAGCTGTGGCAAATCTGGACAGTATGCTAAAAAGCAGAGATATCACTTTGTTGACAAAGGTCCATATAGACAAAGCTCTGGTTTTTCCAGTGGCAATGTATGACTGTAAGAGTTGGACTATAAGGAAAGCTGAGAGTCACAGAATAGATGCTTTTGAATTGTGGTCCTGGAGAAGACTTTTAAGACTTCCTTGGACAGGAAGGAGATCAAATAATTTAATACTTAGAGAAATTAATTCAGACTCTTCATTGGAAGGACAAAACTGAAGCTGAAGCTTAAATACTTTGGCCACATAATGAGAAGACAGGACTCGTTGAAAAGACTCTGATGTTGGGAAAGATTGAAGGCAAAAAGAGAAGCATATGATAGCCAGCAGAGAAGTAGCTAGTAGATGGAGAGATTAGGGATTAGTGAGAGAGGGGGATGATAGAAGGAATAATCTGCTGAAGAAAATGGGATGGAATTGAATCACTTGTGCATGTAGAGGAGTTTGCCTTATCAAGGAGAAGAATCGCCTCTTTATTCAAAACAAGCCTGAAGCAGATAGTGAAGGCATCTGAGTAATGTGATATAAAGAGGAGGGGAGGAGAGGGAACTCTGAAGAAATGGACTCAATTTTTTTCAGCGAACTATGAAGCAAGGTCCTCAACTGAGAAGGTCTGGGAACAGGGAGTAAAGAGAAGGTTTAAGGAGGGATGAAAAAAATTGGGAAAGATGTGGTAAGGAAGTGAATCAATTAGGGAGGTATAAAAGAACTGTCTTGCCTAAGTAAAAGCCCAGTTGAAATTTTGTAACATAAATTTGTAGTGAACTCAGTGAGCACAATTTCCTAATTTATTCCAGCCTCACATGCTCCTGAAGCACATGAATACTTTTGCAAAGGCAACAGGTGGCAGGAGTAATCCAAGGATAGGGCTTCACAAGGAATTATCAGATGGCAAGGAATTACCAGTATAGGATAAAGCAGCAATGGACTTGAGTGCAGAGGACAGTGTTCACCAAGGCATCAAGATAGAGAAAGAAGGAGAATGTTGGGTAAAGGGATTGGAGGATATGGTGAAAATGAAAGACAGGGTTGAGGGTTCTAAGGAAGAGGGAAAGATGGAATGATAAAAGATTGTGACTAGGTAAAGGGATTTCAGTTGATAAACATGGAAATGAAATACCTGTAAGTGTTGGCAAGATCAAGGATATGACCATCTGTGTGGGTAGCTGACGTAGAGTGGAGGATTAATTTCATGGGAAATTAGCAGATTGAGGAACTGGGAAGTTAGAGTGTTCGAGGGAGTATCGATGTGTATTAAGTCCCCAAGTATGAGAGTGGGAGCTGGGGAGGGAAGAAAGACTATGAGCTGAGCACTGGACTAATTGAGTAAGAAAGGGGAGGGTCTTGGGAGTGGGTAGACAATAGCTTCTCCAGTCTTGATTGGGTGATAAATATGGATTGAATGAATCTCAAAGTAAGAAAGGTGACTGAGTGGTGGTGGTAGAGGGAGACCCTGGAAGTGGCGATTCAGAATAAAGAGAATTATACTCCCCATCCCTACCCCATGACTAGTGAGGGGAGAGGGAAGGTATGTGTGAAAGTGCAACCAGTGCTGGAAGAGGTGGCCAGGGAGACCAAGTTCTCAGAAAAGTCTCAGTGAGTGCAAGAAGATGGAAGGTGTGAGAAAGGAGAAAGTTTAAGATTTCTCTGTTCACTATGGAGCAGGCTTTCTAAAGAGCACAAGACCTGTGGAAGAGGAAGGTAGATTGAGGGGTGGAGGAGGATTGAGGAGGATGGGAGTAAGAGAATGGGCAATGGAGAATGGGATTTGTACAATGATGGCTGGGGGTTCTGAATCACTGGGATGGATAAACTACAATGGGCTGAGATGCTGCTAACTATTGAGGAATGAGGTCAGGAAGATTATCAGTTACTGGAAGATTAGTAGTGACAACACTGGTTGCAACACATTTTGGTTGGGCAGAATGTTTCTTATTCATCAGATGTTTATTGAATGCCAGCTGTGTGCAGAACATTGTGCCATTAGGTGATTGTTCGGGACCCTCCCTAGATGTCCAACCTTGTGGCAGGTGGTGAGGATGAGTCTCGTTAGGCCCAGGAGACCCACCTCATGACAGGCAGAAGCAGGCAAAGGTGTAGCCTTGGGAGTCCAGACACAAGGCAGGAGTTGGCAATGCAAGTTGGGTCTGGTCCGAGAACTGACTAGAGAAGGCTGAAGACAGAAGTCGGAGGCCTCGATGGGGTAGTGGGGCACCCTGGGAGGACTCAAGAGTGAAGAGGGGGAATGGGGGGGATGGGGTGAGCTGAATTGGAGCTAATGCAGGGGCAAAGTCAGAGGGGGCAGGTGGGCAGGCTGAATGTGGGGCTCCGTGGGAAATTGAAGGGGGAAAAATAGAGGCCATGTAAGGTGTGCTACCTTCCATCTGGCTCCTAATCTCTTTGAGGACAGAGATCATGTCTTATACTTCTTTTGTGTCCCTCTCAGCACCTACCCCTGTGTTCTGCATTCAGCTAGCATTCAATAAACATCTGATGAATAAGGAACATTCTGCTCATCCAAAATGTGTTGCAACAAGTGTCAACACAGCTGGCAGAGCAACAGCTTCAAGGAGCTCATTGTTATCGCACCTCTGTCGCTGTTCAGGATTTACTATGGTCAGACCTAAGTAAACCGTCATCTAGTAACAATAATGACTGGTCCACGACATAAAGGATATCATCGAAAACAGGTATGACTGGAAAGGGTGGTGGGCTAGTCACAGAGCCAGCAGCAGCTGGGTGGTGAAGAGAATAGAGGGCTGGGCCTGAGTGATTAAAATCTGGCCTTCAACACTTATTAGCTACGTGACCGTAGGCAAGTCACTGTACTTCTGCTTGCCTCAAATTCCTCAACTGTAATTTAAGAATAGCACCTACTTCCCAGGGTTGTTGTGAGGATCAAATGAGATAATTGCAAAGCACTTTGCAAACCTTAAAGTGCTGTATAATGCCAGCTACTATTATTGTTGTTGTTACTATTGTTATTTTTATCATTATTATTGTTATTATTACTTTTTATTCATTATCTATTTATTATTTTATTATTACTGTTGCAGTGTTGTACTGGTACCACGCAAAATATTGAAAGAACCAGAATAAGGTCTCCAGTATGTTGGGTGTATTCTTTATACTATGGAGGATTTTGTGAAAGAGAATTGTATCCAATGAGTTGCCTGCTATCTGCACTTGAGGAGGGAGTGCTTGCGGCGGTGAAACCACGGATCCACTAAAGTATGGTCAAATGATACTGGCATTAAAGATCTATGAGTTTTGTCAGTGTGGGAACTCCCCTCACCAGCAAAGATTGCAGCCCATTTCTGAGGCTCAGAAGGGTTAAGTGACTTGCCCACGGGAATGTGTAAGTATCTGAGGCAGGATTCAAACCCAGGTTTTTCTGTCTCCAAGTTTAGCATTCTGTCTAGGTACCATACTACCTCTCTACTGGCCCACAGTTAAGTACTCAGTAAATGCTTGTTGATTAATAGAAATGGAATTACATTGGTAATTTGCCACATTCTAGGGCAGAAGCAGGAGCCCCGATAGGGGTGTGCTGGAGTTAGCTAAAACTAGGTTGGGAGAGCTAATTGTTATATTTTCAGTACGAGCATTTTATACTTCAGAAATTGGCAAATGCTGCAAATCAGGACTTGATTTATTGTTTTCATTGATTGTCTAGATTTAAGAAAGTGATGGAGAAAATATCAACAATGCAGATAAGACTTAAAAGTGTATTGTGGCCATATATGAATATATACACATATGGGTATTGCATGTATATGTATATACATGTATGTGTATATGTATGTGTATGAAATCTGGTTGTTAAACATTTGCCAGTATATCCCTGTCTGGAAGTGACAGCTACTTCCTGCCAGTCCAAGGAAGCAACTCCCGTGGAGAAGGAGCCGATAATCCTTGCCAACTGCCATATACAAGGCAGGGAAGTCAGTGGAGCTGATGCAGCAGAACACCCTGAAGGAGAGACAGGAAGCAACATGTGCCGTGCAAGTTGGACCCCTACCATCACTTTGGCTACCATCTCTTCTGAGACCCCTGAAGGCAGCTCCAGGCCCAGAACCCAAAAGCCTTGGGAATAGCAGCTCTTTAAAAAAAGAAGAAGAAGGAAAAGGGGCAGCTAGGTGGCACAGTGGTTAGAGCACTGGCCTGGGATTCAGAAGGACCTGAGTTCAAATCCGGCCTTAGACATATAACACTCACTAACTGGGTGACCCTGGGCAAGTCACTTAACCCCATTGCCTAACCAAAAAAAAAAAAAGGAATAGCAGCTCTTCCTGCCCAGTGTGATGCCCATAGCCTTCCTGGGAAGTGACCCCTGTACAGATGCAGCCTGGTGACTGCTCCTACAGCCACAGCTACTGAAGACCCAGAAAAAAAAGTTCTTGCCACCCAAGTCCTTGGCACTGTCAAAAGGTTCAATATCAGAAACTAATATGGTTTTATCAACAGAAATGGCATTAAAGAAGAGGCATTACCATCTGTTTCGTCAATATACACTCAGGACCATAGGACTTTGCCATCTGACTTACAGCTTGAAACCTTCCATAAGTATTGTCTGTCCCAGAGGAACATGAGCTCCTTGAGGGCAGACACTGTCTTGCTTTTCTATTTGTATTGCCTAGCACAGTGCTTTGCACATAGTGTTTAATAAATGCTTCATTCTTTCATTATTATTAACAACCTATAATTAACACTTCAGTCATATGAGAATGTTATTCTTATCATCAACATTGATTACGATATTATTATAATATTAATTAATAATACACTCTGTTATTGTTAATAATATAGATTAGGTTCTTCCGTACTCTTCTGGTTGGTCTGAAATTGGTTCTGATATGTCGTAAGAACTAGTGAGCTTCCTTGAGTCAGCATTCAAGCTCTTGGTCTATAAAAGCATCATTGCACAATGTGATATACTGGCATATGTCAGAATTCAGTGCAGACTTCAGGTGCCAGTATATGTGGATATAACCTTAGCCTTCTTATAATACATAAGTCCAAAGTTGGGGGCTGACTCTGAAAGGCTGCCCATTTGCTTTTTGTAGTCAGGCAAAAGATCATTTGCATGCTGCTTTGCCTGTGGACTTACAAAGCATAATCATTTTCTCTGTACTATATTTCTACAAGCCTGATGAAACATTTAGATAAATTAAAAGTTTCCTAGATTATTAAAAGCATATTTTATGATCACAGAAATGTTTTAAACTTATTTAGGAGAAGATAGAATTGGAATTATTTGTGACAGCAGAAATCAACCTGGGCTAGAAGTCAGGAGATTTAAAGTTCCAGCTCCATCATTAACTCACTTTGTAACTTTGGGTGGAACACTCTTTGAGGGCCTCAGTTTCCTTATCTACAAAATGAGGAGACTGAACTTGATCTCTGGGGTATCTTCCAGTTCTAACATTCTGTGACCCTTTGAATTTAAAAAGGTGATTCAAGCAGTCTACTTATATCCTATCAGTAAACAAAACTCAAGTCACTGTACTTCCTTAATGCCTTGGAGGTAGTAGGTTTTCCTTTACTTAGGGGTCTTCTAGTAAAAGGTGAGGGACAGCTAGGTGTGAAAGTGGATAGAGCACTGGGCCTGGAGTCAGAAAGACCTGAGTTCAAATCCAGCCTCAGAAGCTTACTAGCTGTATGACCTAGGGCAAGTCACTTTATCTTGTTTGCCTCAGTTTCCTCATCTGTAAAATGAGCTGGAGATATAGCAAACCACTGCAGTGTCTTTGCAAAGAAAATTCCAAATGGGGTCATAAAGAGTTGGATATGACTAAAACACTGAACAATAGTAAAAGCTGAATGACTTCTTTTGAGAGGTGTTATAGAGCAAAAGTGTCAAACTCCCCATTAGCAAAACTCTCAAATGCTGCCTGAACTAGATTAAAATGTAATTGGGAAATGGGTAACAAAATAAATAAAAATACAATACAACATAGATAATGTTAATTTGTGGTTTTCTAAGTCTGCTCCTGGCTTCAGGGATGGTTTCTATTTGAGTTTGACAGCACTATTATAGAGGAAATTCTCATACAAGTATAAATTGAATTCTGTGACCTCTGAGGTCCTTTCCATTCTGAGATTATGATTGTGTAACTAATTACCTTTCACTTCCTCTTGACCTCCTGGTAATCAAAGTGATATTGCTGGTTCTTTATGTCACCAACTTTTGCTTGGGTCTGCAATAAGCTGTCTTCAGGCAGGAGAATCCAATTTTGGTTCTGATGAAATGGCATAATTTCTCTGTTCAAAGTATCAAACTCAAGGTCTAGGGAAGAGGAACGACTTTTGTACAGAGCAATTAAAAATAACCTAGATCCGTTAAGATCTGATAAGTGTGTAACTGTTTCAAGATTGTTTTCCCAGCCCGTCTAACTTGTTGATTTGTTGATTTGTCAATTTTAAAAGTACCTTTCCTGCAAAGTACTCAAGGATGTTCAGAGAACTTGATAGGCCTGTCCATGCCAACATAGTGGAACATCTGGAAACCAATCAATTCAAAAACATTTAAAAGTGCCCTAGGCACTGTGCTAAGCACTGGGGATACAAAGACAAAAATGAAACAGTCCTTGCCCTCAGGAAGCTTGCATTCTGTTGTGGGAGACAACACACACATATAAGCATATTTTTAAAGTGAGGTGACTGTGAAAAGCACTAGCAATACAGAAGGATTAGGAAAGGCTAGAGGAGGTAGTGTTTGAGCTGAGCTTTGAATGAAATGGATTTCAGGAAGCAGAGGCCAGAAAGGAGTACACTCCGGCACAGCCAGGGCAAAGGCACTGGGGTGAAATGTGTGTGGGGGACAGCAAGGAGGCCAATTAGGCTGGATTATAGGATGAACCAAGGGGAGGATTGTTTAATGAGTCTGAAAAGTTAGGCTGTGGCCAGGTTGTGAAGGGTTTTAAACGCCAAACAGACAAGTTTGTATTTGATCATAAAGGGAATAGGCAACCACTGACTTATGTTGAGCAAGGGAATATTAAGGGTCAGACTTTTGCTTTGGAAACATTACGTTGCCATCTGAGTTGATGTTAATTCCCTGTGCAACATTTTTTTATTGTTCAGTTTTGTTTTTTTTTTTAGTTGTGTCCGACTTTTTGTAACTACATTTGGGGTTTTGTTGGCAAAGAGTGATTTGATCATTTCCTTATCCAGCTCATTTTACAGATGAAGAACTGAGGCAAACAGGGTTAAGTAACTTGCCCAGAGTCACACAGCTAGTAAGTTTCAGAGGCTGGATCTAAACTCAGGTCTTTCTGACTCCAGGCCCAATGTTCTATCCACTTTGACACCTAGCTGTTCCAAGCTTGGGAATAGAATTGAATTTTACAAAATAGCCAGAGAGGCTTGGGGTACCGCGTAGGGGAGGGTGACATCTGGTCAGCCTCAAGCAATTCATGAGTCTGGGAACCAGACAAGGCAAGCTTTAGTCAGCTGGTAGTTAGTAAGGTCAGCAGCAGTCAGCTCATAATCAGCTGCGTTCAAAGAAAGAGAGAAGAATTCCAATACAGTGAGGGACTAAGTCACAAGAGATTTAAGACTGTTACACATATTCCTATATAGAGTCGGGGAAAGACATCTAGGGAGCTGTGGACTGAGCATGTTCAGTTGGAGGTGAAGAAATTGTTCAAAACTGGGACGTAAGTGATGCTCACACGTGCAATGGGAGCAAACTGGGGCAGCCCAGGCTTGGACAACCACCTCTTGGCTTGGGTAGATGCTATATTCTGAAGAGCTATTCCAGTTACACCCCAAGGATGCTGCTGTTTGTCCTTCGTTCTCTAAGAAGACCATGACATCAGGGAGGTGATGCCATGACATGCAAGTGAATTAAATTTAAGTGAGGGAGGGCTGTGCAGAGTCACTAGCCTCACTTTCACCTCGGAAACCATCTGGGTCCAATGGCAAGATATGGATCAGGACAACTGGAGATGGCCCAGGATGCAGTGGGGGACCTTGGCCTTTTCAAGCTAAGGTCTTTAACCGTTCTCAGAAACACCAATTGCCTCTCTATGTAGTCACATGTGCTTTCCGTGCCAAATAAATTCAGTGAGGCTTGTTACTAGAAGGTTGCCTGCAGAGTACGCAGTTTTTTGACCAAATAAACTCATGAAAACTGTCTTCCAAGGTATAGCGGTGTCTATGTCAGTGAAAGATTCCAATGGTTTCCTATTCTAGAATTAAATGTAAATTTCTCTGTTTGGCATTTAAAGTTCTTCACAACCTGTCTCTTCCTACTTTAGCCATCTTACACTTTTAGTTTCTTTCACATTTTCTACCATGCAGTTGGATTGACCTACTCGCTGTTCTTTGAACACAACACCATCTCTTGTCTCTGTATCATGGCATCAGACATCTAGCTGGCTGGAATGTCCTGTTGCTTCACCTTCTCCTCTTAATCTCCTTGGATTCCTTCAAGACTCAGCTCAGTGCCAGGAGGCTTTTCCCATCACCCTAGCTGCCTGTATCCTCCCCCTGGAGATCACCTGCCATTTTTGCTGTTAATAGATTGTTCTTTATTTGCATGTTGCCTCTCCCTTGTCCTTTTTCTGTAACTAAAGTGCATAGCATAGTGCCTGGCACATGGTAAATGCTTAATAAATGCTTCTCGATTGATCGCCACTGATGACATAAATCATGGATCCTTAGAGTATTGAAGTAAGTATAAGTGAAAAAAAACTGAGGCTCAGAGAAATAAATCAACTTGTCCAAGGTCACACAGTCAGTAGGACAGCTGGGACTTGAACCCAAGTCTTCTGACTCCCCTATGTGCCTTTTGTTGTTCTATGTGTCTTTTATTCTATTGTTACTTCTTTGTAGTCACTGTTTTGACTGTTTCACTATCATCATTTATAGGAATTTAAACACAGCCAATGAGGAAATTTGTTTTGCTTGATTGTAAATATTTGTTACAAGGATTTTTTCCTCTTTTTCCCCCAGTGGGCTTGGGAGGGGGTGGGGAAGGATGGACTGGAGAGAAAATTTAAAAAAAAATTAATTTACAAGGCCCAAAATTAATACAAACTCAAAAGAACTTAGGACAAATCTTGCCTGGGTTGTATGTTGTTGAAGGCAACTTTTTTTTTTTTGGTACTTTTTGTGTTTTTTCACTGAAGATTGTGAGCTCCTAGAGAGCAGGGATTATCTTTTACCTTTCTTTATCTCCCCAGTGCTTAGCATAGTGCCTGGCACATAGCAGGTGCTTAATTAATGCTTTTTGACTGACTAAAGTTTTGTGAGTGTGCTCTAGTTGACAACATGATGGTCTGTAAGTGAAGACTTAGCTTCTAGTTCCAGCTTTGCCATTAACTATGTGACCTTGAGTGCTTCGTTGGGCCTCAGTTTCCTCATGTGTAAATGAGGGACAAGTGCTCTATATCCTTTAAAGTCCTCCCCTGTTTTGGTTTCCCAAGAGTACCCAACTATGTCAGTTCTGATGTATTTCAGCGTGTCTGAGATTTATGACCTTCAGAGGATCAGGGAGCCCTGGCAGTTAGTAAGAGTCTACAAACTGAAAGGGAGAGGGTTAATGGCTGGAGGGCCGTGGGGGAGAGATAAAGGCAAACTTTTTTTGGCTTTAGCAATTTTGCTGAGGGCTAGTGTGTTCTCAGTAAATCTCTGATTGAGGAGAAATGGAGGAAGTTCAGACTCAGACCTCTTTGCTCCTATAGAGGGCGATATCAAACCAGAGCAAAAGATCATACACAGCTTTCTTTCTGGAATTTACTGAAATAGGAAAAAGGAACAGAGTGAAGGTAGATAAGTAGGAGAAGAGTGCAGGGAAGCCAGGGCTGTCCTTCACAAGGGCAAGCCTAGCACAAATAACATAATGGGCTTTCTTCCTTCCCTTCAACATTATTTTAAAGAAATGTCCTTACATTTTTACCAGGTTAAAATAAACAGGGAAGGCAGCTTTGAAGAAGTCATAAAAGATGCAGCCTAGGTGGAGAGGAGGGGATCAAAGGAAAGGTGAGGAAGAGGCATTAAAATCCATCTTTGTTTTCGCTTGGAAAGGTTAGAGTACATGCTGATTGTATAAATGCATCTGTTCTTTGTTGGCCTCAGCCTGGAGAGCTAAAAGGGACATCAGAGCACATCTAATCTAGCTTCTGTCTGATGCATGAATACCCTTGACAGCATCCCTGGAAATTGGCTATCCAGCCTTCACTCCATGATCAGGAACTCACTACCTACCAACGCAGTTTATTCCACTTTTGGTCTGCTCTAATCACTAGTTCTTTGTATAAAGACCTCTGCAACTTCTTTCTACCCTCAAAGGTCAAGTAAAACATATCTGAGCCTTCTTCCATGTGATAGCCTATCAAATATTTGAAGACAGCCCTCATGGCCCCTCCTACTTCCAGGCTAGACATTTCCATTTCTTTTTTTAGGGCAATTGGGGTTAAGTGACTTACACAGGGTCACACAGCTAGTAAGCGTCAAGTGTTTGGTCTGAGGCCAGATTTGAACTCAGGTCCTCCTGACTTCAGGGCAGGTGCTCTATCCACTAAGCCACCTAGCTGCCCTGACATTTCCATTTCTTCCATCTGAGCCAGTAGCTGTGGTTATCTTGGGAATGATGAAGGCCATGGACCAATAAGAGAAAAAGGAGGAGAGGAGGAGAAGGAGGAGCTGCTCCAACCATCAGATGACTTGAAAGGGGAACTTTCCCAGTTACTTGGAGGGCCTTCATCCAAGCTATCTAAGATCTGAGTTGTCCACAAATCCATTGCCCAGGTCCTGACTATTACCAACATGACTATCCTACAGAGTAAGAAACACAAGCCCCTGGGTGTGGCCCAAGGACTGTTACGAAAAAAAAAGTTATATAAAGAAGGATGGGGGGGGGGAAATTATGGCACCCACCATGTGCCACAAGCTATAGAAGGGAGGAAAGAAGACCAAAAAACAACACAGGAAGGAACACTTGTACCCTCTTCAGAAAGTTGAGCACCTTAAGAGATGCTCAAAAAAAGACAAACTGTTAAAACCTAAACCTTTTTTCCCCCTGTATTTTTCAACCAATCAACAGATAACATGGTTTCAAATCCCCTCCTTGTGCATTAATAATATTAACCCATATTTAAGTAGCACTTGACAGTTTCCAAAGTGTTTGGTTTGCAAAATGAGGTTGTTCCCTCACAACAAAGGAAGGTAGGTACACTATTTTTATCCCCATTTACAGATGAGGAAACTGAGACAGAGGTGAAGTGACTTTCTGGGGATCAAAGAGCCAATAAGTATC
Source organism: Vombatus ursinus (assembly GCF_900497805.2). Lineage (NCBI taxonomy): Eukaryota > Metazoa > Chordata > Mammalia > Diprotodontia > Vombatidae > Vombatus > Vombatus ursinus. Next base: position 7,424,502 of record NW_020948951.1, on the reverse strand, counting down.
TAAGGTAGTATTTGAATGTAGGTCTTCTTGAGTCCAAATTCAGTGTTCTATCCACTGTACCATCTAACTGCCTGTATCTGGAATGAAGGAAATTCACTCCAAAGCAATTGAAATGAGGGCTAACTTTCCCAGGACAAATGGTTGTAGATAGTTCAAGTATTATCTCCATTTTACAGATGATAAAACTGAGGCTGAAACAAGTTACATGACTTGCTCAAGGTTAATAAATAAGTGTAACTAAATCTCAGGTCTTATGACTCAGCCTGGCACAGGTGAGGTAATAAATTTTGAGTCTCACTCCCATATGAGGCAACATGGTTTAGTAGAAAGAGAGATTTGTCGTCCATAGCTGCTATCTGGGTGATGTTGGGCAGCTAGGTGGCACAGTTGATAGAACGACTTGGAGTCAAGAGGACCTGAGTTCAAACCAAGCCTTGGACACTTGCTAGTTGTGTGACCCTGGGCAAGTCACTTAACCCTGTTTGCTTCAGTTTCTGCAACTGTAAAATGAGCTGGAGAAGGAACTGGCAAATCATTCCAGTATCATTTCCAAGAAAACCCCAAATAGGGTCACCAAAGTTGGACACAAGTGAACAACAACCATTTTGGGCAATTTCTTAATTTATCTCAGCCTCATGTATAAAATGAAGGTGTTGGACTAGGGTTTCTTCTAGCTCTGAAACTCTGATCTTATGATGTACCATAGGGACAGCCCCAGATATAGATAGTAGTTGTTGCTCAAACCTAGAAATTCAACAGCTAAACATCCTGGAAAGACTACTGATCTTGGAGCCCAGAAACCTAGGTTTGAATCCTGCCTTCACTGATAATTATGAGCTCTGTGACCTTGGGAAAATCACTGATCTAAGACTGTATCCTTTTCTGGAAAAATAGATGTAATAATACTTGTATTACCTACCTCAAAGGACTATCATGAGAAAAGTTATATGTAGAAGAACAACAAGAAAAAATTGGGGGTTATAAGTGTACTGGAATATTATTGTGCTAAAAGAAATGAGGAGTTAAAAAATGTGGGAAGAGTTGTATAAATTCACCCAGAACCAAAAACAAGCAATGCACATAACTGCTACAACAATGAAAATGTTTACTAAGCAGAAGTTGAACCCTGAGTAATTAAAAAAAATCAATGAAGATCTGGAGAATAGATAATGAAACATACTGGCCTCACAGAGGAGGAGTGTGATGATTAGGACAGAATGTTGTAGAGACTGCCAGATGTGATCCTTTTACCATGTTTTTACTTGTTTTTTTAGTCAGTCAATAAACATTTATTAAGTGCCTATAAGGGAGGGTCGGTTTTTTTTGAGGGTTTTTTTTTCTGCAGAAATGACTGCAAAGACAAAAGCATCACTAAAATGCATCTAAATAAAATAAAAGTTTTGTATAAATGTGAGCCATTATTCTTGTTATATTGAAGACTGGAAGACCCTGTTACAATAAGCTCAGAAATATAACCTTAGTAATATATTCCTTTGGGATGAGTGTCATCTTCTTTTAAAATGCAGAGTCTCAGGAGAGGTCACATTAATTCCACTAACTTTCTCCTTTGTCATTGTGGTATAGAGGTGACCCTGGACTGGCATCCAAGGAATATCCTATCAAGCTGGAAAGCCTACTTGAAAATCTGTCAAAGGACCAGCCTAGTTAGGGCAGAGATGCAGAGAGGGTGTTTTTGTTTTTGTTTTTTGTTTTGTTTTTAAATTGCAGAAACTCATGAAGACTTCTAAGGCATAAAGGGTTGAGTAAGGCAGTCAGTGGAGGAAGCTCCAGCTGGATAAAGTTTCCAGTCCTTAAAGCACTGAAGTCCGGTGAATGAGGGACTCAGGCTTTGATCCCATCAGAAGCCTGAACTTCTAAGGGGTGGGGGATGTGGGAAGGATGAGAGGAAAGGGGCAGAGATAAACTTCACTAACTGTATCATTTTGCTAAGGGACAGCTCTATTTCACCTGATCCCATTTTAGAGGGCACTACATTACCTTTCTCAGTCAACCTGCTTTTCAGATTTAAAGATCACTGCTGGAATACTAGATTACTCACTCTTTATGATTTACTTAAATGTTTTCAGGGACTGAACACTGTGGGAGATCCAACTGGTTGTACAATGAGGTTTCTATGATGTGTGGAAACAAAATAGGTACATATGTGTAACAGACCATCTTGGCCCCACTCCCTGAAGGCCAGGTGTGTTAGATTTCACTCTTCCCATCCCACCCATCTCCAGCATCCTTAAGGAGATTGGAGGTCTCTGCAAATGGCTCTTCCCCCTCCCCATGGTGTTCCCTCTGCTGCCGGGGTGTTCCCCTGTACTCCAGTTCCATTAAGTACTAACAGCCAGATTAACTTGTACACAGAAATGTTTACTCCAAAAGATGGTACCACAACCATGCAAACTTACTCCCACACATGGGGTTTTGCATCCTCTCCCCCTTTGCACCACCTCAATCTCTGGAGGAGAGGAAGGGGGATCAGATCCACAGCTTAGTTGGGTTGTGAAGAGCACCATCCCAGTTCCAATTCCAAACCCTGCTCCCCCCACTCTGGCTGGAGTCCCTGGCACCTAGGCTCCCTGGGATTCCCTGCAGGTCTGGTAGGCCATACCATCCCACTGGAGAGCACTTCAGAAAGACCCTGGGGAGAAAGAGCCGTGGAAAAATTGCAAATGGCACAGTTTCTCTAGTTTTAAAATTTAAGGCAGCCATTCAGAGACAGCTATCTCCACCCACGTGGTAGGGAACACAGCAGCCTCCACATTAGGAGAATTAGGCATACTCAGAGAAACTTGGGTTACACATGCATATATATATATATATATATATATATATACATAAACATGTGTATATGTATTATATATATATAAACGTGTATATGTATATACATACACATATAATACATGCACACATATATTGACTATACATAATTAGGCAATCAATAAACATTTATTAAGTTCTTACTATGTGCCAGGCAATGTGCTAAGGATACAAAAAAAGGCAAAAGTCAGACTCTGCTCTCAAGCAGCTCACAATCTAATGTAGGAGATTAAATGCAAACAACTCTGTACCAAAAAGCATATAGACAAGATAAATTGGAGAGAATCACCAGAGAAAAAAGGACTAGAATTAAGGGGAATCTGTAAAGGGCTTCCTATGATAAAAGCCAAAAGTAGGGAAACATAAGACAGATTTAGCAAATGAAATGCCACTAATGCATTTTTTGTTCTTGTTGTTTTCAATTCACTTGGTTCTACTTCGTAGAATGCTAAGAGTTTTATGTAAACTTTTATTCCTAATTCTGTATATTCCATTATTCATCTTTATTGATGGTTATTAATTTTGAAAATACTGGATTGCTGAATGTGCTTCTTAAACTCTTTGATATCCTTACTCCCAAGATGCCATTCATTCATTCAACAAATATTTATTGAATGCCTAAATGACAGTGAAAAGGCCACAGGGTCTTAGAATCAGAAGATCAGGAGTTAGAGTTCTGGCTTTATCACAGACTAGCTAGCTGTGTGGCCATCTGCAAATCACTTGATCTCACTGGGCCCCAGTTGCCTCATCTATAAAATGAGGGGCTGGATTAGATTATGTCTAAGGTTCCTTTCAGTTCTGACATCATATATTTTGTATTCCTATAGAATATGGTTTTTTAACCTGGGGTCTATGGATAGATTTCAGGATGGGAACTTGGATGAGGAAAAAAAAATGACATCTTTTCCCCTAACCTTCAATTGAAATTTAGCATTTCTTTCAATTATTTAAAAACATCATTCTGAGAAGGAGTCCATAGGCTTCTCTAGAATGCCAAATAGGTCTACGACAACACATAAAAATGTTTAGAAACCCTGTCTGACAGAATATAGTTCTGTCGATGTCAAGGTGCTATTTAGGTATTATATGGGGACACAAAAAAGAAGTAGGTGAAAGTTCAGTTAATGCTGTGTCTTAACTTCAGTCTCGGGCCCAGCCTTCAGAATGACACTCCAGGACTCAAGGGTCAAACAAGAAAGTTCTATCCCTCCCCCATCTCCAAATAGGGCTCATGGGTTACTCTACCAGTTCCTCCAATGATACCAAGCTGAACTGAGTCACCTACCCTAGATTTCTCCACCTGACCAATGAGGAAGAGAGAAGGGAGGAGAAGAAGGAATGACAGTATCTTCAGTTAATAGGCAACCCCACCCCCTAAGCATGAAGGAAGGCCCCCTCCCCCAATGACCCTCGTACCTGGTACAGATCAGTGCCTTCCTCCCAAGGAGAGGCATAAAATAATCACAGAGATGAGGTCGGTGGTTGGACTGGAAGGGGTGGGGACAGAGTAAGGAAAGAAGGAACTGACTGTTCTTTGACTTAAGAGTGTAAATTCCTAAAGTTCGGGAATCTTACGTAGTGATTATTGATAAAATTTTTTTCCCTCTGCTCCCTAAAACCGAGCTTCCCATGTTGCGACACAGTTGTGAAGCTGCTGGAACACAAACAGGGAAACATCTCTCTCTGCACCCTCCATATACTGGCCTTCAAATCAATTTCCACCTGAAGGATCAATGATTTCATTGGGATGAGCATTGACTCCATAACCCCTCTTCTTCTTCATGAAAAATCTTATCTCTTGGCCACCCTTGTGAGTTCAGAGCTGAGTCCCCCTGACCTGAGCTAGGGTGCTTCTTCAATGAGTAACCCATGGCAGTTCTAGCTTGGGAGGACCTGCTAGGCTTTGTGCTCTGCTGATGACCTTGGAAAACCAGGGTCACCGCCTGACACCACGAGCATCAGAGCAGGACTTGAGTGGAAGATCAGTCAGCTAATTATTAAAATTGTAAGCAGGGGTTATACCGAGAATTTGCATAGCTTTGCTACCCTGCTTCCAGTCACCACATGTGCTGGCTGAGATTTTGGGAATAATGAAGCCCCTGACTTGTTACAGCAAGCCACAGGTGACTCAGGGCTACGGTACTGTGAGGATAACAAAGCAATCAATCCCCTTATTGGCCACTGCGCAGGAAGAGCCAATGACTCAGGGAACCTTCAAAAAGGCAGAAACTTAGCCCTTAGCTCTCTTTTTAAGACCGTAGAGAAGGGATCATCATGTAACCCCGGGACTTCCCACAAGGGGTGGGGAAGAGCTGGACCTCTTCCATCCTACCAAAGGTTCCCACAGGACAAGAGCCGTGGGGTTCATGAAGGTTAGAGGATTTGAGCCAAGGCCTTCGCTGCCTCCTCAACTTTGTGTTCCTCCGCTTAGAAAGGCACACCGGAACACTGATCTTGAGATGGACACTTCCAGGCGTGGAAGCACCCTTTCTAATTTGGAAGATATGGAGATGCTGGGTCCATTCATCCAAGCCTACTGGAAAGTCCCTGCATTGGAGAAGGAGACCACGAATTGGAGGATAAGCCCACTCCAGGGCCTGGCTACTTGGAAGATGTCTACCTTGAAGGAGGACAGAGAACCCCCCCCCCCCCC
>NW_020948951.1:7365014-7418917 GCF_900497805.2 Vombatus ursinus | reverse complement strand
CCCCCCCCCCCCCCCCCCCGCTTCTTCTCAGACTTTGAGATGACCTCTAACAGTGCTTATTCAGCACATTGGACTAGAGCACAAGATTATTTCTAGGCCTTTTCAGTTCCACTTTTACATGTTCTGTATTTTTGCAGAACAGGGTTTTTAAACCCAAGGTCCAAAGACCCCTCCAAGGGTTCATGTATGGATTTCAGGATGAGAACTTGAATCAGGGGAAAAATGACATCTTTACCCCTAACCTCTAACTGAAATTTAGCATTTCCACAAGCAGCTTCTTGTTCTGAGGCTTGGTTCGAAGTATCCCAGAAGAGTAGAACAGTACTTATAAGCTAAGTTATGAAATCTGCTTGACGTCTTTCTGCCAGTGCATACTAGTGACAGGTATGCACTTAGTATCTCGTGTGTGCAGGAAATATCTGCTTTACGTTGTACACTGAATGCCCTTCTATTCCCTCCCCATTTTGAGGAAATTGTAGACATAAGCCAAAGCCTGAGTGACGAGCAAATCTTCCCCAGAGGCTGGGGTGGAAACGTAAAGAACCAAAGAGCGTGGGCAAATGAGTGAACTGAGTGCCAGCTGACCGCATGACTGGATGCAGAGAACAGGACAGCCCGAGCCCCTGTAGCCCCGCAACAGGTTCTTTTTGTTACGACAATAATAACTCACGCTTCCTTGGTGTTGAAAGGTTCACAGAGCACTTTCTTCACAACAAAAATATTTCATACAGATGAGGGAACGGAAGCTCATAGAGGACAGCTGGCTTGATCATTATCATGTAGCTATTAATAATCCTGTTATCATAGGAATGCTGGTCTCCCAATTCCATTTGTAGAGCTTTGTTTTTTGGTTTTGTTTGGTTTTGTTTTGGCTAGGCAATGGGGTTAAGTGACTTGCCCAGGGTCACACAGCTAGTAAGTGTCAAGTGTCTGAGGCCAGATTTGAACTCAGGTCCTCCTGACTTCAGGGCTGGTGCTCTATCCACTGTGCCACCCAGCTGCACCCCCATTTGTAGTGCTTTAACACATAAGAGTGGCCATAGCTGAAGTCTTCCTACAATGCCTCACCTTGGCACGGAGGTCAACCGGGCTTCTAAGCTTCCATACCAGCAGAGAGTAAGATCTATCTGGTCCCACCAACCTAGAAAGCTCTAGCCTGGAATGTTCACTATACATGGGAGAAACAGTCTCACTAATTTCAAAGAGGTTCATTTTTGACCTTTGGATGATTAAAAAAAGTACACCTCAAAACACAATAGTTCATGAAACCATCCATTAAAGCTTGCAGTAACTGTAACCTACATCAGTGGAAGGAGTACCCATACCAAATGAACGAACGAATGAATGAATGAATGATAAAACATTGGTATTATTTTGTGCTAGGCATGTCTTGTTCTGAAGACAGCCGTGCAAAAAGCAAGACAATCCTTGTCCTAAAGGAGCTTATGTTCTAATAGGAGAAAAGAAAACATATAGGGGGTTGCAGCCAGGAGGAGTGTTTTGGCTTGGGAAGTCACCCAGAGTGAATGGACTCAGAGGACAATTGATTGATATATCTTTTCCAGGAATGGCAGTGTTAATTTGATTACAGTCCCTAGAACAAGAAGGGACACATATGTGGGCACGTCAGGAAGAAGGCTGAAGCGCAACGTCATAGGTCTGGAGCGTGTGGGACATGGTGAGTGGTCACCAATCAATAGGACAGAGTCACAGGATGAGAACTAGAATGTCATTGGAATGCAGCTGCAAAGGAGGAAAGTAGCCACACTTGGGCCATACCACTGAAATTAAGATTCTGAAAAGTTGAATTTTCAATTTAATTAATGCCTAGTACCAGTTAGGTACCTTAAGGGATACAAAGATGAGTGAGACCTAATCCTCTACATTTCCCAATATATACATTCAGATATGCACAGGATTCCTGTTACCCATAGAAAGAGACAGACATACACAGTCACAAGTACATTTCAATGTACCCATGTACAAAACACACCACATATAAAATAATTGCACACTATACATGCATACATGTCACATTCAAATACACACATGTAACAACCCTCCCCTTCCACAGAGACACACACCTGAGCCATTAGGGCAGAGGATCAATGATTTGCTGCTCCTTACTACCTTTGGGATCTTGGACAAGTTCCTTCTCTCTGAGCCTTACAGTTTTCTTATCTGTAAAACGAGGTGGTTGGAATAAATGATTCTAAAGGTCCATTTTAGTTCTCTCTCTCTCTTTTTTTTTTTTTTAGGCAATTGAGGTTAAGTGACTTGCCCAGGGTCACCCAGCTAGTAAATGTCAAGTGTTTGGTCTGAGGCCAGATTTGAACTCAGGTCCTCCTGACTTCAGGGCCCGTGCTCTATCCACTGCACCACCTAGCTGCCCCCCATTTTAGTTCTAAACCCTATGACTATATCCGACTGTGTCACATCCCCCACCTTCTCTACCTCTACTTGGGTCACAACTTAGTAAACGGGAAGGAGACTGGGGGTGGGAGAAGAACCCAGCTGTTATTCCTCAAGAATGCAGTTTAAACCCAAAGGATTTCAAAATGAAGAAATTCCCTTCCAATTATTGACTGACTGCTCCTTCCTAGGAGGTTTCTCAGGGATATGAAGAACATCAAGGGAACCCTAGGTAGCCCCCAGCATTCCATAGCTGCAGGACTTGAAGTCTTGCTCTCTTCAGGTGAGAGTGGCGGAGGACTCAATCGCTCCCTGAGGGCAGGCGTCGTTTAGTTTCTGATTAGTATTCCCAGAGCCCAGCACCAACTCTGGAGTTTTGCTGGTACTTAATAGATGTTGGTTGAGTTGAACTGCAATGAAGGAGGGCTGGGTGATCCTGGGGCCACCACTGACCAGGTGTAGGGGAGTTGAAGGCAATTAATTTCTAATCAGTTAAAACTGCGTAACAAGCAGATCAGTCACTCTCCTTCCCTTTGCCCAAGTCTCCCCCGGAGCTATGACACTTACCACACCCCAGTCACAAGGCATCTTACTCATCCTCACTTGGGCCAGGAAGAAAGCAATTGGCTTCCCTAGTAGCAGGCAGTGCCAGACCTGAGGGAACGGAGGTTCCCAAGCAGAAGGTAGTTAAGTCTTGGCTTCTTCTTCCAGCTCAGGCCCCAAGGGAGTGGTCTAGAATATGAATAAAGATTCCCCTACCTCTGAAAGCATCCTGTTCCATCCAACAGACACGTTCAAAAAGTGGAATGAGCTGCTTCAGTCTATAAGTGGTTGTCTTGGTTGTCTTATCTCTGGAGTTCTTCAGTCAGACACTGAAGGCCTAAGTTTATCGGGGATGTTGTTGTATGGAGGATCCCGGTCCAGAAATAGGTTATATTAGATGCATTCGGAGGTCTCTGCCAGCGCTGAGATTCTATGATTCTGTAAACTCTTAAGGGAAAGTGGAGCACAGGAAACAACACGGTAAGCACACTCTTGCTATGGACCCAGCCCTGTCTAATTTGCTGTAGCATTGCATGGTTTACAAAGCACTTTCTGCACAAAACTCATGGTTCAAACATTATTCATATCACCTTACAGATGAGAAAACTGAGGCTCCTAGAGGGGAAGTGACTTGTCTCATAAGGTCTCATAGCCAATAGATATCAGAGTTAGGATTTCAACCGAGCATCCTGCCACTGTGTCCAGCGTCTTTCCCAGGGTGCCTCTCAAGTGGAGCTAGGAATGATGCAACAATATCACCGGGCTTTGCACAATGCTTGGCACACAGTAATTAAATACTAGTTGACTGACCAACAATTTCCCATTCACTCCCGCCTGAAAAAAAAATGAATCGGTATACTTCGCTTTGATGCTAAAGACACTTTCCAAGCAAACGCATGAAATTTTTTCATAGTGTCAGACTTGTCTTTTATAACTCCCCTAACTCTCTGTCTGGTTGCTAATTGTGAAAAATATAGGCTTCTTTTCTCTATTATGGTGTAATTTTAAATGTTTATATCATAGATCCATTTGGAATTTATGTGCATGGTGTAAATATACAGATATATGTATACATATATACATAAGCACGTGCTCGGGCTCTTGCAGGATGTCCATGGATAGAGACCTGACCTTGGAGTCAGGAGAACCTTGGCTCATAACCTGCCTCTGGCACATCAGACTTGATGTCTTACCATTGGCAAGTCACTTAAGCTCTCAGGGCCCCAGGTAACTCTCAATACTTTAAGTTACAGACAAGTTACCTATTTGCATCAAAAGAGGAAGTTTCTACACTGGGAGTTCCTCATAAAATTACAGATTCAGACCAAAAAATAAAGTCAGTCAGTGAAAGCATTTATCAAGTGCCTATTGTATACAGGATGTAGTTAGGTGGTATAGTAGATAGACTGCAGGGCCTGGAATTAGGAAGACCCATATTCAAATCTGTCTCAGACACTTAGTAGCTGTGTGACCTTGAGCAAGTCACTTAACTCTGCCCCAGTTTCCTCTTCTGCAAAATGAACCGCAGAAGGAAATGGCAAATGGCTCCAGTATCTTTGCCAAGAAAACTACAAATGGGGTGAGGAAGAGTCAGGCAAGACTGAACAACAACTGTAACAACTGTATAACTATGCTAAGCTCTGGGGATACAAAGAAAGATGAAAGACAGTCCTCGCCCTGAAGGAGCTCACAGTTTAATGGAGGAGAGCGCCTGACAACCACTATGTACATCCCAGCTAGAAACCGGGTAGAGTGGAGATCCCCTCGGATAAAGGGAATGGAGGGAGGGAGGAAAGGCAAGGAGGTAGCGATCAGGAAAGGCTTCCTGCAGAAGGTGAGATTCGAACTGAATCCTGCAGGAAGGCAGGAGGTGGAGGTGAGTGGAGGGAGCACTCCAGGCAAGAGGACAGCTCGTGAGAACACTCCACGTCAGGAGACCCGGCGGCCTGCGGCTGAGGAACGGCAAGAAGCCAGTGTCTTTGGATCTTCGTGTGAGTGGAGGACGACTGGAGAGGCAAGAAGGAGCCAGACTGGTAAGGACTTTCAAAGCCAAAAAGATAAAAATTAAGTATATAGGGAGATAGGTTTTTCTCTGGCAAAAATACAGCACCATATGGTGTCTGACCTAAACTTATTTTCCACCAAAATTCTTTCCCATTTTCCCAAATGTTTTCAAATACAGAATTCCCAAGTAGTTTGTGTTTTTGTGTTTATTAAACACTAGGCTGCTACGCACATTTGCTTCTCCATCTTGCTTACTGAATCTCTTCCCCTGATCTATTTTCCCATTTTTTAAATCTAGTACCAGCATTGTGATAATTATTATTTTGTAATATGAGGATCTGATGATACCAAATCCCTTTCATGTATGCTTTTCCCCAGCCATTATTTCCCTCAGTATACTTGAGCTTTTATTTCTCCATATGGATTTTGTCATAATTGTATCTAATTCTATAAAGTATTCCCTTGGTATCGAGGAGTACGACACCAAGTCTGTTCATGGTCATCAACATCTTTTTGGAACATATGGTTCCCAAGTTCTCCTCCTCTCTAATAATGCTTGTTCATCTTTTAGACACGGGATTAGTTGATTCGTTTAATTCATAATATTTACTAAAAGATCATTCAGTGTTTTTGTGCCCCGGTTTTTATCTTTTGATTATTCCTACAGTTCTTGGAAATTCAAGGGCCCAGTCCACTTCCCTCGGCTCATTTAGCTCTTAGGAGAAGCCTTTTCCCCTAAAACAACTCCTCACGGCAATCTGACATTTCACCTTTTAGCGCACCATTAAGTTAATGGTTAAGTGCTGACCTTTTCTTTTAGAAATGCACCCCCCCCCCCCAGGTGATGATAGGAGCTTCTGGAATCTGGCTTAAGTAGGGATCTCAGCGGTTATCCAGTCCCACCTGAACAAGAATTCCCTATTTAATATTAGTTCTAGATCACAGAACTTGAAAAGAACCTTAGAGATAATCTAGTGCATTTCCCTCATTTCCTCCATGAGGAAACTAAGGCATAGAAAGGTCAGGTGACTGACCCAAGGTCACACAGGTACTGACAGTGTTTGACACAAAAAAGGATATTTCCAGTCTGAAGAACAGGAAGACTTAGGCCGGAGTCACGAGAGCTGGTGTCACTTACCTGAAGAAATGTCGTGTGGATGAAAGATTGGACTTATCTTGCTTGGCCGCAGGTAGCAAAACTAGGAGAAACGGGTGAAAGTTACAGGGCCACAGATAGTTAGTTCTGCTCTCCATGAGGAAAAACTTCCTTCTGGTTAGAGCAGCCCCACGATGGAACAGGCTTCTTCAAGGGCTGCTGGGCTTCCCTCTCCCTGGAGGGTTTATGATGCTTTTTCAGGGATGGTCCAACAACGTTCTGTACTGAAGAGTCATGAGACCCGGAAGACCTGCATTTAAATCCTAGCACTGTCAGCCCTCAGTACCTTAGCTTTTTCCTTTACAAAATGAGAACACTCTACCACACCATCTCTAAGGTCTTTTTCAAGAACCAGTGGCCCCCAAAGTGGGCCTCTAAGTCAGATTCAGAGAGACAGCGCACCCCAGCAGGAAGACCGTATTGTGTAGCAATACCCAAACACACCTGGTTGCCTTCATGGGGTCATGAGACGATGGGGTGATATGTTACATCATACCACTGTGAAGCCATCTTGGGGCACGATGGAGTAATATTGCATCATGACATTCCTGAGATGATATTGCTCCCCCCTCTACCTCCACCTCCTCAACTGGTAAATGTGCTACTGGACAGTGGGAGATAAATATCTTACCTCGCCTATTAGCTCTTCTCAACACAAAAAGCTTAGCTTCAGTTCAGCAGGTCTCATCTTTGAGATGTGGGAGATGTGGTAGAAAGATATCGGAAATGTGCCACCAGGAGACCTGAGTCTGAGTGCCAGTTATAGTACTTGTTAGCTGTGTGATCACGGACAAAATCGATTAATCTCTCTGAGCCTCAGTTTCCCATCTGAAAATGAGGGTAAGTACACATCACTCACCTCACAGAGATATTATAAATAGGATCATCTTTAAGCCCTCCATCTTTGCTCCTGAGGCCTTCTCACCCTGGACATTCACTCCACTCCTGCAGACCCTTCCTTTGACTGGTTGGTTCTCCCAGAGTCTCCATTTTCAGGGGCCCAGGCCAGCTACGTCTTCCCACCTGTCTCTTGTCAGCCAGGCTTCCCTCCTGATTCTCTGGGCTTTCTCCATCATGCTACTCTACCTTCTCCCCCCTTCTATCCCCCTTCAGCTTCCTTGTATGCATCATCTTCCTCCAATAGAAGGGAACTTCCTTGAGAGCAGGATTGTCCTTCTGCTTATGTTTGTCTTCCCAGCACTTAACACAGTGCCTGGTACCCAGAAGAGCTTTCTGATATGTTGACTCCTCACTGTCTAGCTCCCAATGTTCTTCCAGGCTGATGACAATCTATGTCCCAGCCAAACCAGCCTACGAGATGTTCCCCCTAAACAATGTTCCAGTCTCTTTCTCTGGGCTTTCACACAGGATCCAGCCCTAAATAGTTCGCCCTCCTCACACTCACTATTCCCTTCAGGGCTCAGCTCCAGTACCACCTCCTCTAAGAGGCCTTCCTCTGGGTAGCACCCCCTTCTCTTCCCTCAAGTTATACTGTATGTACTTTCTTTGACTTCTCTATATATGTGATGTCTTCTCTCAGTAGAATGTGAACTCCCTGGAGGCAGGATCTGTTTCACTTTAGTTCCTGGTTTCCCAGCTTTAGGTATAAGAGGAACTTGAGGATGCTGAATCAAATAAAGAGCTGGATGAGGGATAGTTATCACTATCATTATTCCCATCTACCCTCATTCTTGACACAGTTCCCTAAATCGACAGACAGGATCAAACCACCATCTCTAGTAAGGATTCTCAACCTTCTTTTGAGTCATGGAGACCTTAGGCACTCTAGTGAAACCCCTGGCCCACTTCTCAGAATGTTTTTAAATGCATCTAATAAAACAGAGAGGATTACAATGGAAATCAACTATATTGAAACACAGTTATAAAAATATTGGGGAAAAAACCATGAACCAGGTTCATGAACCCCAGGTAAGAAACCCTAGATAGGATAAAATATAAACCTGGAATTCAGCCTTCCACTGAAGACCCTTCAAAATGTGGTTTCTACATACCTTTCCAGCCTTCGTTTCTCCAACATAGCACAGTGATTGATAAGTGATTGTTAAATTGAATTGGATTGGAATACTCATCTTGCTTTCTATGGCTTTAAATATCCCCACTCCAGATAGGAAAAACAAGTACAATATATACACTGCTGGGAAATCGGAGAATTGATTCAATCTCTCTGGAAAGCAATGAGCAGAATTAGGAGTTACAAAAATTTTTTGATAGCCTTCGACCCAGTTACCTCACTACTATATTTATACCCTAAGGATACTATTGACAAAGGGGGAAAGCCTACATGTATCACTATAATTATCATCTTTAACAAATATTTATTAAGTTCCTACTATGTACCAGGGCCTATGCTAGATGCTTGGGATAAAAAAATTCAAAAACAAAAACAGTGTCTGTCCTCAAGGAGTTTATATTCTCTTGGAGGAGACACCATGCAATTCGTGCTTATACAAAACAAATACAATAATTAATTTTGAAAAGGGAAGACAATAGCCACTGGGAAAATCCAGAAAGGCTTCATGCAGAAGGTGATGCTTGAGCAGAACTTTGAAGGAAAATAGGAATTCTAAAGGTAGAGATGAGGAGAGAGTGCATTCTAGGCATGGGGAAAAGCCAATGTAAAGAATGGAGATGGGAGATGGAGTATGAAGAAGAGAAAATGACCAGTTTGGCTGGATTATAGAATGTATGAAGAGAGGAAGATGTAATAAGGCTAGAAGGTAGGTCAGGGTCAGGTTGTGAAAGGCTTTGGGTATAAAACAGAGAAGTCAGTATTTGACCCTAGAGTAACTAGGAGCCAATGAAGTTTATCAAGTAGTCAATTGACACCATCAGAATCATGCTTTAGCAAAATCTCTTTGGCAACTGTGTGGAAGATGAATTGGAAAAGGGAGAGAGACTTGAAGTAAGAAGAACAATTAGGAAGTTACTGCAAAAGTTCTTTTTGTGGTGGCAAAGAATTGGACACTGAAGGAATACCCATCAATTGGGGAATGGCTGAACAAGTTTCAGTATATGATTGTGATGGAATGCTACTGTGCTATAAGAAATGACAAGCAGGGTGGTTTTGGGTAAACTTGGAAAGACTTATATGAACTGATGCAAAGTGAAGTAAGCAAAACCAGAACACTGAACACAGTAACAGCAATATTGTACCATGATCAGCTGAGGACTTATGATGGAAAAATGCTCTCTACCTCCAGAGAAAGAACTGATGGAGTCTGAACACAGATTGAAGCATACTTTTTCTAAAAATTAATTAATTTTTAGTTTTCAACATTCACTTCTGTAAGATCTTGAGTTTTAAATTTTCTCTTCCTCTCTACCTTCCTTCCCTGCTCCTTAAGACAGTGTGCAATCTGATATAGGCTCTATATATACATTCATATTAAACATATTTTCACATTAGTCATGTTGAAAAGAATTAGAACCAATGGATGAAGCATACTTTTAAAAAATCTTTTTAAAATAATTATTAATTTATTTTGATTTATCAACAATCACTTCCATAAGCTTTTGAGTTTTGTTTTGTTTTTTTTTTTTTTTAGTGAGGCAATTGGGTTTAAGTGACTTGCCCAGAGTCACACAGCTAGGAGTATTATGTGTCTGAGGCTGAATTTGAACTCAGGTCCTCCTGACTCCAGGGCCAGTGCTCTATCCACTGCGCCACCTACCTGCCCCAGCTTTTGAGTTTTAAATGTTTCTTCCTCTCCCTCTCCACCTCCCTCCATAAGATGGCACACAATCTGATATAGGCTATACATATGCATTCTTATTAAACATATTTTCACGTTAGTGATGTTATAAGTAAGAATTAGAACCAATAGGAGGAACCACCAGAAAGAGGAAACAAAACACAATAGAAGAAAAAAATAGCAAATAGTATGCTGTGATCTGCATTCAAACTCCATAGTTCTTTCTTTGGATGTGGATAGCATTTTCCATCATGAGACTTTTACAGATGTCTTAGATCCTTGCTTTGCTGAGAAGGGCTAAGTCTATCAATATTAGTCATCGCACAATGTGGCTATTACTATGTACAACATTCTCCTGGTTCTGCTCACTTCACTCAGCATCAGTCCATACAAGTCTTCCCAGGTTTTTCTGAAGTACACTTGCTCATCATTTCTTATAGCACAATACTATTCCATTACATTCATATACCACTACTTGTACAGCCATTCCCCAATTGATGGGCATCCTCTCAATTTCCAATTCTTTGCCACCACAAAAAGAGCTGCTATAAATATATTTTGTTTTGTTTTGTTTTGTTTTAGCGAGGCAATTGGGGTTAAGTGACTTGCTTAGAGTCACACAGCTAGGAAGTATTATGTGTCTGAGGTCACATTTGAACTCAGGTCCTCCTGACTCTAGGGCCAGTGCTCTATCCACTGCGTCACCTAGCTGCCCCTATAAATATTTTTGTACATGTGGGTCCTTTTCCCATTTGTATGATCTCTTTGGGATACAGTCCTAGAATTGCTATTGTTGGGTCAAAGGGTATGTACATTTTTATAGCCCTTTGGGTATAGTTCCAAATTGCTCTTCAAAATGGTTGGATCATTTCACAACTCCACCAACAATGCATTAGTGTTCCAGTTTTCCCACATCTTCTCCAACATTTATCATTTTCCTGTTTTGACATGTTGGCCAGTCTGGTAGGTATGATGTGGTACCTCAGAGTTGTTTTGATCTGCATTTCTCTAATCAATAGTGATTTAGAGCATTTTTTCGTATGACTATAGATAGCTTTAATTTCTACTTTCAATTTTCTACTTTCCTTATAATTTTGGTTGCATTGGCTTTGTGCAAAAACTTTTCAATTTAATGTAATCAAAAGTATCCATTTTTCATTCCATAATGTTCTCTATCTCCTGTTTGGTCATGAATTCTTCTGTTTTCCATAAATCTGACAGGTAAACTATTCCTTGCTCTCCCAGTTTGCTGATAATATCAGCCTTTACATCTAACTTATGAATTCATTTTGACTTTATTTTGGTATATGATAAATGTTGGCTCTATATTAAAAAAAAATTAATGGGGATAGACAGCAGACTGCAAACTAGAATGACTAATTAGAAATTGTTTGAGTCACCTAGAAAAAGGAGCAAACATTATAGAAAACCAATGAACAATGCCATACAAACCTCATTTCCTGTTTAGATAGTTACTAAAATTACAGTTATGGGAAATGATTTAGATATATTTTATCAGAGGGAAGGGGAGAAGAGAGAGTTCACAGAGAACGGCCTTAAAGTTTTCAGGGTTATTCCTGATCTACCATGGGGTGCCATATTCCCACAAAGGACTCTGGCCCTAGGCTCAAGCTGTTCAGCCCTGGAGGAGTGTAACATCTGGAGAAGGAGTCAGGCTTTTCTTATAGTCTCTAGTTCATTACATCCCCATCCCAAAGTGAAATGCCAAGAAAAATCTCTGCAACAAAACAGAGGCTTTGTTTATGTCCAGAGGCTCCACCAAATAGGGTCCCTTCTAGAAAGGTACTCATGGCCCAGAATAGTAGATATTAGGTACAGGACAAATACTTATTTCCTGCAAAATAAAAGAAATGATTGCAACATGAAACTCATAAGCAATCATTGGCAAATACTTAGAATACGAAACACACTGTGGAACAACTGAACTAGCTAAGCAAGCCCTGGTAAGCCAGGGCAAGGCATGAGGTTTAGCTCTTGGCTGCAGAATCATCCTGAGGCTTTCTTTTGGCAGCAGTGTGCCTCTTAGCCTCTGAGAAGTTCTATAGTTGCAGGAACCACCTCCTGCTATCAGTCAGCACCTAAGAACTCCTAATCTCGCACATACACAAGCTTACCACCAGGGCTGAAAGTGTCCATCTCAGGATTGCTGTTCAGTCACCTGTATTTAGGAAAAGAAACACAATACAAAGAGGAAGCCAGAGAGTTAAGGTCCAGTCTCAAGCTTGCCCAAGCAAGCACCCCTTTTCACTATCACATACTTGTGGCTGCCATAGCTGCTAATGAGGAAGGAAAGTTAAAGAGAAATTCTTCGTCTCCGGTTGGTAAGTCCAAAGGGAATCTGGGCATTCCTCAAAGTCCACAAAGTGAACATCTTTTCTTGGATGCGTTGATAATCCTTGATTGACACAGGTCTCTCACTTCCCCCATACCCACCTTCATCACAAAGACCCAGGAATCAATCAGGAGCCTTTGACTGCACTTCTCCTTTAGCAAGAGGACCAAAGCCTGTGTGGCCTACTGCAAGGGGCCAAGTATAAACGCATTCTTTTTTTTTTTCTTTTTGATGAGGCAATCGGGATTAAATGACTTGCCCAGGGTCACACAGCTAGTAAGTGTCAAGTGTCTGAGGCCTCCTCTGAGATTTGAACTTAGGTCTTCCTGACTCCAAGGCTGGAGCTCTATCTACTGTGCCACCTAGCTGTCTGCCCCTCCCCCCCCCAACCTGGTACTTTCATGGGCCATTACCCTTGCTCTGACTTCACTTGTCTCCTCTAAACTCAACCCAATAGTTAGTGATTTCAACTCTATACTCTTTTATACTCTTGAAATCTTTGCTCCCTTGTCCTATGGCTGCTTTTCTTTTGCCAAATTTCAGTTTTGGGTTATTCCCACCATCTGTCTCCTCCATTCCTACTTACAAACTGATGAACAAAGCTGGAAGAAATCCTATAACCATGCTAACTGGGTACATTACAAATTTATGTTACCTGACCCTAAATTGGGCCCTCACTACAGCAAGGCAAATTATTCCTTATCTCACTCCTGCAGACCTTTTCTCCTAGATAGTATTTTCTCTGGGTTTTCATGATACTACTCTCCTGGTTCATCTCTACCCATCTGACTTCTTCTTAGCCTCCTTTGTTGGCTCATTATCCCTACTCACACATTCTAAATGTAAATCATCCCCCAAGTTCTATATTAGGCCCTCTTCTCTTCTCCCTCTATACCACAAATTCTTAAGCTGAGACCTATGAACTTGTACAGAAAAAAAAATTACCTTTTTATTTCTATTAGCCTCTAAGAGAAATTTTGCGCTTCCTTCAACTATGAATTTTATTTCATTTCATTTAATGATGAAATATTTTAATTAATGTTTAAAATTTGTTTTTTTAAATTAAATTCTCTTCTTTCTCCCATCCCCTCTCTCACTCATTGAGAAGGCAAGCAGTATAATAACCTTCATACATATGAAGTCATTCAAAACATGTTTCCATATTAGCCATGTTTCCGAAAAAAAAAAAAAACCAAGAAAAATAAAGTAAAAAAGTATGCTTCAATCTATACTCAGAATTCATCAGTTCTTTCTCTGGAGGTAAATAGCATTTTTTTTATTATGAATCCTTTGAATCAATTATGAATTTTAATATTCTGAGGAGTCCATAGACTTTACCAGACTTCCAGAGGGATCCATGTCACAAAAAGTTAATAACTCCTGCTCTATTCTCTCTCTCTCTCTTTAGGAATTATCATTTCTGTGCAGATCTATATATCCAGTTCTAGTCTCTCAATTGAGTTTCAGTCCTCTATCACCAACTCTCTACTGGAGATTTCAAATTGGATTTTTCAGAGATGTCTTAAATTCAACATGTCGAAAGCTGAACTCGTTTTCTTTCTCCCTAAATCTTCTGTTCTTCCAAATGTCCCTATTTTGGTGGAAAGCACCATCACACTTCCAGTGTCTTGGGTTCCTTAACTCCTCCCTCTTCCTCAACCTGAATCTTGCCATTTCTACCTTCACAACATTCCTCTTATCTGATCCCTTCTCTCTCTTCCCACAGCTACCACCTTAGTTCATGCCTTCTCTTGAGTAGTTTATTACAACCTGACTGCTCTCTCTGCCTCCAGTCTCTTCACCGTTCCAGGACACACTGCTGCCAATCAATTCCAGTGGCTTCCTATTGCCTCTGGGAGCAGATCCTCTAACCAACTTGACCCAAACCCATCTTTCCAGTCTCTTTGGATATTACTCCCTTTCCCAAATTCTGTAATCTAGTTAAACTGGCCTCTCTGTTCTCAGAGTTTTCCCTTAAGGAATTTAAAATTCACTTCTCTTAGGACCTTATTTGTAAAATGAGAACACTTGTACTAGAAGGTCTTCTAGCCCTGACATCTATCTTCTCAGGTCCCTTTCAGTCATAGCAGTCTATGTTAGGCAGCTAGGTGGTGCCATGGATAGTGATGGACCTGAACTTCCCAAGACCTTAGTTCAAATCTGGCCTCAGACACTTACAAGCTGTGTGACACTGAGAAAATCACTTAACTCTGTCTGCCTCAGTTTCCTCATCTGTAAAATGAGCTGGAGAAGGAAATGGCAAACCACTTTCGTATCTCTGCTAAGAAAACTCCAAATGGGGTCACAAAAAGTCTGAAACGACCCAACATTATTATTACTACAGGATTATATTGTAATGTTCCTCAAGCGCTGACATTCTATGCTGTAAAGATCTCTAAGTTCTAATAATCTATGTTCTATAGGCCCAGCAGGGAAAGTTAAGAGATGTACACAAAGAACTACATTAAGAGGTAATGTGTTAGGATGTGTGCATGAGAAGGGTCCAAAGTATTGCAGGGGCTCTGAGGAGAAGAGAAAATTTTGAGGTTTTTGGTGAAATGAGAAACATAGGGATTGGGGAAGGCTTCCTGGAAGAGGAGGGCATGTGAGCTTGCTGGTGAAATGTAAGCAAGATTTTTACAGGCTGAGATTGATGGGGGCTGGGGGTGGGTGGGTAATTCTCCAGCAATGGACAACAGGTGTCTGGAGAGAGTGGGAAAAGCTCAGCCCTTGGAAGCTGGAGGTGGGGAAGGCTGGGTTTCAGGGTGCCAAGGCTATGCAATGGAAAAGGAAGCACTCTTGGTAAGTAGGGGAAAGGTCACAGAAGACTGAGGAGCGAGAGACTTTGAGCTTTGCCCACTCTGGACTGGAAAAGCACAAAACATTCAGATAACGGTCACCCCGCCTCTTCTAAACACACCTGGGAGGAGGGGCAGATTTGTCTGATTGGTCCTGTCTCCTGCCACTCACCCCAATCCTCCCACCCTTACCAATTGGTCCCAAGGGGTGGGATTTCAGCTCTTTCTTGGTATTTTTTTAGCCCTCACCAGAGTGGAAATGTTGTCATAAAGTTAAGTCAGCTGGCATTTGGCAAGCAGTTTAGGGGAGGGATTCAATGCCTGGTGGTTCAGGGAGTTGCGATCCAAAATTGCCCCCAGGGTGGGGAAAGGAAGAAGAAACCTGTCCTGAACATCCCCTCCTGAATGGGGACTTAGCCTCAGAAAAGGTGAGGAGGGGTGGGTGATGCAAGGGACTGGGGGAGTGGGAGCACTTGAAAGTCACAACCTCTCTAGGCTTCAGTTTTCGCGTTTGTACCAGGCAGGTGGACTACATCATTTTGAAAGATCCTTCAGGCTTTAGAGACAGTAATCTAAATTTGAGTGGGAGCACTTTGGAATTCAGGGCCAGGAAGTAGCTGTCATAGTACAGGAGTCAACCTAGAGGAAGGGGTCTTGGGCCAGTATTAGAGCTGGGAAGGAACTTCAGATACCAAAAATGTTGGAGTTGGGAGGGACTTTGAAACAAAGGATATTAGAGCTGGTAGGGGGTTTGAAGATCTTCTATGCCAACCTCTTCTTCATTTTATAGATGGGGAAACTCACGCTCAGTGATTTGTCCAAAAGTGGATAAGTGAGTTTTTGACAAGGGTGAAAAGAGGGTGAATGTCTGTCCCCCTTTCCCTCACATCATGCCCTCCCTGGCTATCTGCTAGCCCAATCTCTTATTCCCTATGGCTAAAGCCCCTCCCTGGGAGCTCAGGACATATGACTAGGTGCCCATAATGCTTGACAAAATGTGCAGTCAGACTTGTGGAAAAGGCCAAGGGGTACCTACCTACCCTGCCTTCATTCACCAGGGAGAGAAAGAGATAAATAAAGACAGAACAGAGAGAGAAGGGACTGATATTTCTACAGCCCTTCATATACATGATTACTACAGGTATTAGCATCCTTATTTTTCAAAAGGAGACTTGCCCATGATCACACAGTTTACTAGGTACCAGAAGTGGGATTTGAACGCAGCCCTTCCTGGCTCTAAGTCCTGTGCTCTGTTCACACTGCCTTTCTCTAAAACAGTGACTGGGAGCTAAAATTGGGAGCTCAGATTGACGGGTAGGCAAAGAGTTTCTGGGCTGGGGGTACCAATCACCTCTCTGAGGAGAGTTGGGTCTGGTCCAGTACTCTGAAAGGAGGGCAGGGGGAAGTACATTAATGCCCTTTTCCTTCTTAGTTCCAGATGGCCTCTTCCTGCCCCATGGGGTCCGCTGACAGCCTGGAGCTTCTAGACCTTCTCTTTGACCCACAGGATGGGGTCTTGTGGCTCATGGAGCTAGGAGACTCTGACTGTGCCCATGCTGAGGACCAAGTGAGTTCCGCCCCACACCACAAGCCCTCGGAAGGAAGACCTCCTCCCAGCTGAATGAGCAGCAGAGTCAGATCTCCTGACTCCCAAACATAAGATTATTCATTGATCTAGAACTAAAGCTACCTTGGAGGGCTCTTCTCACTGTCCTGCTCAAGCCCTCAGCAATTGTTCCATTCCTGGTCATAGTTCCAGGGGGGGCGGGGGGAGTGGAGTTTCTGTTTTTTATGCTCCCAGCTCCAAGCCCTCTCCACTTATGTTTTCCTTCTTCTTTGGTCCCCAGAAGACCCAGCCGGCTCCAGAACCAGACAAGTTCCTTAGCTCCATTTTAGGATGTGGGGACTCTATCCCTAGCTCCCCACTCTGGTCACCTGCTGCCAGTGACAGTGGGATCTCTGAGGACCTGCCCTCTGAACTCCAGGACAGCCCACAGTACTTTCAGGCTGGGACCAGCCCAGATGGCCACCAAAAGGCTTCTCAACCTTCCTACTGCCATGCTGGCCCCTGCCCTGGCCCCACTGGGCCTGAAGAACCCAGACCTCAAGTGCTAGAGTCATCTGTGTCCATAGATCTGGGTGAGTGCTGGCATTGACCTATGGCTAGGCCCTTTATCCCATCTTATTAGAGTATCTCCCTGCCTGGGATGTTTTTGAATAGATCAATTGAGAAGGATTGGGAATAGGGGATGGGAAACCCTAAAATTAAACTCAAGGAAATCCATATCTGCAAGAAAAGAGGAAGACCTTAAAGGAGGATAATTTGAGTATGTGGAGGGGGAAGGGTATTTGGTTAGGAGAGAACGGTGTGAGAAAGAGCAGCTTCCAGAGGCTCAGGAACAGAACCAAGATGAAGGGGTCCCTGGGCCTTGGTATGGGAGGAGTCCAAGTATCAGAAGGGTGTGGGGCCAGAGGAAAGGATAAAAGCCTCCATTCCTCCCCTAATTTGGGAGAGTGGGCTCTGAGAGGTGATCCCCAAGGCTGAGCAGGGACGAAGAGCCCCCTGTAGCAGGTAACAGCTCTCAGAGGTTTCTTTTCTTGCTCTGTTTACCTCGGGGCAGAAATGTGGAGCCCAGAAGGCATCTTCCAGGACAGGCCAGAGCTGACAGGCTCAACTCCATCCTGTGCCCTCACAGTCAAGGACCTGCTCCTATCCAGTAATGCAGACATGGTGAGCTCCTTCCTCACGGCGTCCAGCTTGTATCTGTCATGTTCCTGAACCGTTCCCTACTTCTCCCCTACGTCCTCTGTCTCCTGGTAACTTCCCACACAGGACTCCCCCAGTTCCTATCCCTGAATCTTGCTCCCAGATTGGCCTGGTTGTCCTGGCTGCCACTCACAGCTATGGCAGCCTTTCAGATGTTCTTGTCTACATATATGCCTCAATGAGTCACAGAAAGTTAGAGCTAGAGGGACCTTAGGGATCATGGAAAGAGCTGGAAGTGACCTCTCATCTGCCAGATAGGAAGTCAAGGTCCAGAGGAGGGGAGTGAGGAGCCAGTGGTGGAGGAAGGCCTTAAACCTAGCGTTCTCTCCACTATGACAAGGTTGCCTCTTGCCAGATGAGCCAACTAAGGCTGAGGTGAAGGCTATATGCAAGAGTGGCTATATGGTCAGTGGCGGAGACAGAATCTGAACTGGGGTCTCCTGCCTTTTAGGTCAGGGCTCTATCCACCATGCTCTGCCGTTCCTTTTGACCCTGAACCTTCAGCCTCACTGGCATTAAGCCCATTTGCTCCCTCCCTCCTCCCCCTTGATCTCCCTTGCCAGCCTGGGCTCTGCATAAGCAGCTTTGGGGGAAGGTCCTGCACCCTGACCGTCCTCTCTGGGACTTTGGGTCTGCCTGCAGCAGCAGCATGGATCTGCAGCCATGCAGCGGTCAAGCATTGGGCACATCCAGGAATTGGTGCTGACTGAGGATGAGAAGAAGCTCCTTGCCAAGGAGGGCATCACTCTGCCCACCCAGCTGCCCCTCACCAAGGTGAGCCCCTTCCATCATCCGGTTCTCTCTCAGAGGCAGTCACTCCCTAAGCCTCCATTCTGGACAGCTCTCCCACCCCTAGGGACAGGGATAACAATTCACCTCTCTATACACAGCCCTTGAAAGTTTATGAATGGCTTTCCTCACAAGCCTATGAGATACTTGATATGAACAGCATTGCTCCCACAGTAAATGAGGAGCCTCGGTCAGAGGTGAAGTGACTTGATCAAAGTCACATGGCTAGTAACTGTGGGGTCTGCAACTAAAATCCAGCATTCCTCATTCTCAGTCTAATTCATTGTCACCAACATTCCATTACATGGAAGACAACTTTACAGATTCTCTGTTACATGGAGTCACAGGACCTGGATGGCTTTGAACCCCAGTTCTGATACTTATTAGTCATGAGACCCTGGACAGGTTGTGTTACCTGTCACAGCCTCATTTCTTTCATCTGTAAAATGGGGATGGCACTATGGGCCTCACAGGGTGTCATGATGAAAAGCGTCTTTAAACTTTGAGGCAGTACAGAAATGTGAGTTACTCCCCTCACTGTTATTTTGGTGTGCCCAGAGGAAAATCAATGTGACAAACTGTGTCACACTATAGAGTTAGGTGTTTAATGTTACCTCTCCCAGCAGTACTGTTTAACATGGGGAATAAACTGGTAAATGGCAGGATTTCAGGTGAGCCTGCAGGAGACAGTTCGGTGGGGAGCCTTCCAGTTACCCCTCACCACGTATCAGCTATGCTCTGGTACCACCAGAGAGTCAACTGTTCCTGTAGGCAAATGGCAAGCTCTTATCACCTTGGTTATACCCATCCCTTTGGAGGCCAGGACAATAGGTATGGGAGGTGGGGTTCCCAGATACAGCAAATCAACAAACACTCAGAAAACTGGTGTTGTACACAGTTGCTTCCGACCAAAGAGATAAAATAAAAGAGATTAAAGAATAATTAGACCTGAAATCAAAGGACTGGAAAGCTGGGAGATTCCAGGAGCCTCATGGTAGGCACATGAGAGGCAGGGAGGCTTGGATTCTGAGGATCAGAAGAATTTGGGATGGTGGGGGCTTAGGTTGTCAGGACCACAGACTGCCCCCTTGACTCCTCCATGTCCCATCTGGCAGTATGAAGAACGGGTGCTCAAGAAGATCCGAAGGAAAATAAGAAACAAGCAGTCGGCACAAGAGAGCCGGAAAAAGAAGAAGGAATACATTGATGGGCTGGAGCTCTGGTAATGAACTTCCCAACATCTGTTCTGTGCTAGGAGTAAACTCATTTCTCACAACATTCCTGAAGAGAGGGCATGCCAGGGATTGTTGCTCCCATCTGACAAATGAGGAAACTGAGGCCCAGGGAGGGGATCATATAACAATGAATGAGTAGCATAGCTATTTGTTCTCGGAGGGACCAAAGAAGTCATCTAATGCAGCCCTTTCATTTGCTAGATAGGGACGCTGAGGCCCAGAGAAGGCAAATGATTGGTCCAAGGCCACAAAAGTGGTCAGTGGAAGAACCAGGACTAGAACCTAGATCCTCTGACTCATGGTCTTGGGTTTCATTCTACCACAGTAGGACCTGTCTCCACATTCCCATGACCCTCTTTCATTCACCTTGGTTCCCAAGGAAGCCTGAGTCATGCAAGACAACAGATCCTTTAGGGAGGGAGCTAGAAAGGAGCAAGAGATGGGAAGGAAGGTCCGCTGAAGGAGCCGGGGATGTTTAGTCTAAAGAAGAGCAGATTTAGGAGGACACGATCGCTTATCTACTGGCCCCTAACTGGCCAGGAGTGCCCCTCCAGGCTCCTTCCTAGGACACTCCTCTCCCTACACACTCTTCTGGAAATGGCATGAGTTTAATTATGTCTATTCAGATGACTCCCAAATCTACACACTGAGCCCAATCCAGTCCCACATCATCAAATGTTTGCTGGACATCTCTACCTGTATGGTCCCTAGGCATCTCAAATTCACTGCATCTATAACAGATTTCCTTATCTTCCTTCCATGTTTCCAGTCAGTCGCAACGTCTAGTTGTTTCTACTTCCGTAGTATCTCCTGCCTCTCTCTCCTTCTCTCTATTCACAGAGTGGGTCACCGCTTTGCTTTAAAGACTCTCCTTACCTGGGAGCTCACCTATTGCAATGGTCTCCTAATTGGTCTCCCTGTCTCAAATTTCTTTACTCTATCTTCCATGTTGCTGCCAAAGTGATTTTTATAAAGAACAGCCCTGACTGTATTACTTCACTACTGAAAAAAACAAACTCACATGACTCCCCACTATCTCTAGGAGCAAATACGTAATGCTCTTCATGGCCATGGCCAAGTCACGAAGCCTGGCCCCTTCCTATTTTCCAGTCTTCTTACATTTTACTCCCTTTCATGTACTTTAACCTCACCATGTTACCAGAAGCTTCAATGCCTCTTCATTGCCACAAGGATAAAATACAAACCCCTCAGCTTGACATCTAAAGCCTTTACCATCTGGCTCCAGCCTCCCTTTGTGACTTATTTCACATTATTCTTTTTCATATACCCCCATCCCTAACCCCATTGGCCTGTTTGCTGTCCCTGAAACTCAGCATTCTTCTGCTCCAACCCATGTTTTTTCATTGGCTCTCCCCTATTCCTAGAATGTACTCCCTCTTCGTGTTTCTCCCTATTAAAATTCTTAGCTTCCTTCAGAGCAAAATGAGGACTGCTATTGCTTGGCACCAAACGTCGATAGGACCAACAAGTAGATTTTGTCCTAGATGTCCTAGACCTTGGGCAAATCACTTCCTCTCCGAGTCTCAATTTTCTCATACATAAAATGAAAGGGTTGGACTAAATGCTCTTTCAGGGACCTTCCAGTCTCAAAGAAGACGGGATATCTTAGAAGTAAGGGCTTTCAAGGCTAGAGGACTCACTGGGGCTTTTGTAGAGGGACTCCTGCTCAGGTGTGGGCTACAATAGCTGCCCTCACAGGTCCCTTCTGAGTTGAAGTGAGGGTGGGAGAGATTTCATCTCTCTCCAGGTCCCATTACCTGACATGTGAGCTGAGCTGTCTTGGGCTTGCCCATCCAGGGATTGGGGTTGAGTAACATCTTCCACTCTCTCTTCTTGCAGCATGTCGAAGTGCACAGCCCAGAACCAGGAGCTCCAGAGGAAGGTCTTGCATTTGGAGAAACAAAACCTGTAAGTTTGAACACTCTCACCCCACCCTCCATACCACCAGGTGCAGGGAGGGAAGGTGGGGTTGGCCCAGGCCAGTCAGCCCCAGAGCCCCCAAAAGAGCAAGGTCCTTCACAGCCCCTACGCTGGTCCCAATTTCACTTTCCAGCCACCTTCCCCCCTGTTCCCTAGTGCCCCTATCCCCTCTGCCCCAGCCAGTTCAGATTCTTACTTACATCCACCAAGCTCATTCCTGTCCCCTCTCCTCAGGAATGCCCTCCTTTCCTCATTCCTCAACGTTCCGCTCAAGTTCCATTTTCTTCAGAAAGTCTTCCCAGATCCCCATCCTCCACAACTCTCTTCTCTGATCACCTATAATATTTGTCTACTCTTCATTTGGCACTGAGCACACCCAACCATGATGTCTGGAACTCTTTTTCTCCTCTTCTTTTAAACTTTTGGTATATTTGTGTCTTATGTCACCCACCTAGATTGTAAGGTCTTTGAGGACTGGCCTGAGTTGGCTTCTTTAACACACTCCTGGGAGAAGTGGGGACTCAGTAAAAGATCAGTAGCTGATGGCTTCCTCTAGAGCTTCAAATGCAATTCCAAGAGTTGCCTGAAGCTTACTACATGCTCAGGACTGTGGGGGAAGCTGGAGGTTGGCCCCTGCCACCAAGGAGTGAAAAGTCTAGCTGTAGAGACAAGACTCACCTATGAAACAAGAAGAGAACTATAGCTCATGTGTATTACCTACTGGGTGTCGGCAATCCCAGGACCAGGCTAGTTGGTCTTAGGCTCTTCAGCACAAGGCTGGCTACCGGGTGATAAACTATTCTAGTTAGGGCAATTCATGGTGACTCATACGAAAGGGCTGCAATCTGTGTCCATTGGAGGAACCCCCACACAAATAGAATCATGGACCTTCTGATGGCAGAGAAATCTCAAAAGCATTTTGAGACAGAGAAAGAGAGAGAGAGAGAGAGAGAGAGAGAGAGAGAGAGAGAGAGAGAGAGAGAGAGAGAGAGAGAGAGAGAGAGAGAGCGCGTGTGTGGGGGGGGGGGGAGGGGAAGTGGGAATATTTCTTGGAGGAAGCAGAGTTTGAACTGGGCCCTGAAGGATGGGATCAGATTTAAAAAGACAGGGGAGGGGGGAAATTTGGGAGAGGTGAGGGAAAAGGAAATTATAGGAGGCAGAAATGAAAATTGCCTGAACTTGAGATGCCTAAGTCCGTGCCCTGGCTTCACAAGGTTTTTCCTTGTACCCTCTCTTTCTAGATCTCTCATGGAGCAGCTGAGGAAACTCCAGACCCTCATGGTACAGTCCACCAGCAAATCGGCTCAGACAGGCACCTGTATCGCGGTATGGTCCCTCTCTCCTCCCAAACTTTTTTTTATTACTTCTTCCTGAGGCCCCTACTCCCAACAGTGGAAATGCCACTGCCCCCTAACATCTATGCCTGAAGAAAGAGGCAGAGGAAGAGGACACAGAAGGCACAGCCTTTCTTATTCCAGACTTTAGTTCTAGCCCCAAACCAATCCAACAAACATGTGTTAAACTGCCTCTTACATGCTGGCATTTTGCCAGGTGCTGGGGATACAAAAGCAAAAAGAAAAACCATCCTTGATCTCAAGGCACTTAAAGTCTACCTGAAAGGACAGAAAAGTAACTCCCACAGAACTTTACAGGCCCATTTGAGACTCTACAACTCAGACTGAAGAAAGATCTGATGAACCACTTCTGGGATCATAAGCCAGGGATGAGAATTAGCGATCATGGAAAATAAAATGTCAGAGCCGGAAGGAACATTAGAACATAAGAATGCCAAAGCTGGGAGGCATCTTAGAACAGAAAACAGAATGTGAGAGCTGGAAGGAACCTTAGAAGATAGAATATCAAAGCTGGGACCTTAGAGGTCATCAGTTCAACTCAACAAGCATTTACCGGTGCCTTGACTGTGGGCATACTTAATTATGCACTGGGAATACAAAGAAAAAAATGAGCCATCCACCTTCAAGGTGGCACAGTGGATTCAGTGCTGGATGTGGAGTCAAAATGACCTGAGTTTAAATCCTTTCTCAAGCTGTGTGACCTTGGGCAAGTCACTTAACCTCCGTCTACCTCAGCTTCCTCATCTGTAAAATGGGGATCATAATAGCCCTTAACTTGCAAGGTTGTTAGGATCAGATGAGATAACAGGTAAGTTGCTTCGTGCTCCCAGAAATACTGTATAAATGCTAGATATTATTATTATTTTGAAGCAGCTTACAATTTACTGGGACCTCAAGACATAGAAAGGTCAGCTCTGGGGAGACCATGGAACATTAGGGCTGGACAAGTTGCTTAGAGCATAAAATAGAACAGTGTCTTGGTCATGAAAAACGTCAAATAAATGCTTGTTGAATTGAATTTAATATAGTCAGAGCTGGAAGGGACCTTAGAAATCATCTAGTTATCATATTGAAGAGGAGGAGACTGAGGCCCAGAGACATGGATTCACTCGCCCAAGGCCATAGAAGGTATTGATGGCAGAAAGCCAACAAGTGTCTTGACTCCAAATCCAGAGCTCTTTCCACTGTACGGATTACAGCTGGAATTGGAGACCAGGAACTGGAGACGGGAGTTAGATGGTGGAAATGACCTCCACCATCACGCTTTGCAGAGAGGAAGCCGGCCTTCTAGCCCTAGATCTCCATAGTCATCACCCAGCTGATCATCAGTGAGGGGAGGGCTGGGGTCTCCCAGTGTGGAGACTTGGGATGGGAGCTAGGGGAGCTGTGGTGTCCGTAACCCTTGTTCTTTCCACCCAAGGTCCTGCTGCTGTCCTTTGCCCTAATCATCTTCCCTTCCATCAGTCCCTTCACCTCCAACAAAACTGAGGCACCTGAAGACTTTCTGCCAGTCAGAGGTAGGTCCTGCCTCCCAGCCTCAGGCACTTATGGAGTTCCTAGTGGATCTCCCTTTTCCCTCCCTGACTTCCCTTTGAGCACTTGGGGCCCCCTCCAACATGATCCTACTGAGGGTGAAGTCTGGCAGCAGCTAATTAGGGTTAAAGATATATATACACAGACACATACATTCACATATATTTTTTTTAACTACATAGATTTTATTTAGAGTTAGAAATGATTTTAAGAAATCATCTAGTTCAGCTCTCATTTGACAGATGAAGAAACTGAGAGATCAAATGGCTTTCCTCATAGGAGGGGAAGGGGAAGCGGAAGAGAATAGGCATTTATAGAGCACCTACTATGTACTAGGAACTGTACTAAGTATTTTAGAAACATTTTCTCATTCGATCCTCACAACAATCCTGAGAGGTAGGTGCTGTTATTGTTCCTATTTTACAGTCAAGGAAACTGAGGTTAAAATGACTTGTCCAAGGTTACACAACTAGAAAGTGTCTGAGGCTAGATTTTAATTCAGGTCTTCCTGACTCCAAGCCCAGCATTCTCTCTACTGTGACATCTAGCTAAATTATTAAATACTAACTTATATATCTATAGAACTTAATGGGTGTCATGCTTGCAAAATCTCACAGCAACTCTGGGAGGGCAGTATCAACCCCATAGTTACAAATGAGGAAACTGATGGTCGCCAAGGTTAAATGACATGCTCAAGGTTGGGGGAGAGAACAGGATTCCAAAACTGAGATCTCCTGACTCAAGTTCCAGTGATCCTTCTACTCCCCCAGGTTATCTAAGCAAGTACCAAGGGGACTTGGGTAGTCGATATTTGAGCTGAGGTCCTGCAGTCCAAAGCTAAAGGCCTTTCCACTCCTTTGTTAATTTCAATGTAACAATGATCTATGGGTTCATCAAAGCAGGTGCACATTCCACCAATATGTAGCATATGTACCTCTCCACACCTTTGGCCAAAAAATCTTTAGCAGGTAGCCTACCCTTGGGATGTGAGTCTCTCCCCACCTGGAAGTGCTGGCCTTCTGATGACATGCAGGTCACTGAACCTTTACTAGCCTGATGGCACCTGCCATAGCTTTCCCTTCCTGTCCTAATTTTTGAGACTGTGGGTCACCTCCACTCCTCAGTAAAGCACTGGAAGATTGTATTGGAAGAATAATAATTCATACCGAGAGATTCCTACTCTGATGAAATCACAGGTATAAACCAATATAACAAAAGCAAGTAACAATTCACATTATACAGCACAGCACTTTTCCTCACCCCTCCACCAGGCAGGCAGTGCAAATTTTATTAGCCCTGTGTTGCAAATGAGTAAAAAAGGTTCATAGCACAGCCAGGATGGGCGGCTTGGGCTTTGCACTGAATCCTAGGGGGTCTAGGGGACTCAGCTGTTTCCCCTCCCTATATCTCACCTTCTCCAACTCTCTTCCCTGACTGCCCTCTCCTTCCTCCACCCAGTATTCTCCAGGTCGCTGAACGCCGACGCCGCCTCCCGGGTGTTCCACGCTCCAGTCCCAGGTGGGGAGGAGCTAGGTCCCCAAGCCCCTAGCCGCTGGAGTCAGTATCCCCAGGAAGCTAGCAGCCCGGGCCCCCTGTCTGACGCTACTACTCCGGGCAACGGGACACCAGCTGAGACACCAGAGCCTACATCAGTGGCGCTGTTGGCCAGGATGGAGCAGGGCCACACCAAGGTTGGAGGATTGCTAGAGGCTGAGGAGGAGCTTTGAGAGGCCAGTCCCGGGAGACCCGCTCCACTCAAAGAGGCTAGGCAGTACCATTCCTAGAACGGTGTGGGGAGTTTTAGCAGCTCCCTCGGCTTGAAATGGAGTGGTCCAATATGGGGCGGGTCCCTGCTCTTCTCTTGAAATTAAGCTACACCCACCACCCTGGGCTGGACCTAGGCCAAATGAGTAGGTGGTCACCCCCAGCCCCCTTCATATCTCCTCTGCTTCTGTCTGAGAAGCTACCAAAGACTGAAACATACACAGACTTGCACAGGATATAAAAGATGGAAGGTGCCTTAAAGATAAGTTCAGCCTCCTGATTCTGCATATGAGAAAACTGATGTCCAGAGGTGGGGCAGGAACTTGCTTAAGGTCATCCAGAGAGTCTGGGACCTGGCCAGGACCTGGCCGGGACCTGGCCAGGACCAGAACCGGTCTCCTGAGTCCCAGTCCAGAGCTCCTTTATGCAGACATATATTGCTACCGACAATACATCCCCAGGAACTAATCTTTCCACATGACCAGGCACATGCCCTGGCATCCCAGAGAAAGATAATTCCAGAGCTCCCAGAAGTGAACAGGGGCAAATCTGGGATCTCAGGGGCTATCCTCATCTCCCAAGCTCTGCCTTTTAGGGGATCCCATGTGCTCTACCCCTGCAGTTGGGAATGCCTTCTCTCCTCCCCCAATTCCCTAGGGGTAGGATTTTGTAAGTTGAAGTGATCCCTTAATAAAGTATTTTGGCAGAAAGTGGCTGGAATGTTTCTGGGTTTGAGGGGGAGTGGGCAGCATGGCAGATGAACTGTAGGACAGGATCTCAAGCCAAGGATGCTACTGGGGGCAAGTGTCCTATGGATCTGAGGCAGAATCTCTCCCTTTCCTCACGACCCCAGCAAGGCTTGCTTGGCTACGGCAACATCTACTCTCTGTGGAATGGGTCTGTCTGGCCATCTTGGCATGTTCTCATTCTCTCCCCCTCTGTGTGACCCACTCCCCTTACCTGCCACAGGCAACCCAAACCCAACACATCCCCTGATGCTGTGTGGAGAGGAAACTGCAGGAGTCCCAGACTGAGAACACCCATGCAGAGAATGTTTCAGGACCTTGGAGAGCAGCACTGCTGCTGGCCAAGGATGGGGTTTGGAATCAGGTTCTATTCATCAATAGGGTTTTTCTGCTCTAATCCTCAAATTTTAAATGGACGGCCTTGAGAGGTTAGATTACTTTCCCCATATAACAAATCATGTTTGTGACTAAAAGGACAGGTAAGTTGAGACCAGATCTAAATCCTGTGATCTTAAGTGAATGTAGGTGGCAAAAGAACAGGCCTGCCAAGTCTACTGTTCAAGCAGAAGGATCTCCCAGATCCATTTTAGAGGAGAGAAAGAGGTCTAAAGAGATTAACAGTCTTTCCCAAGGTCACAGAGCCTGAATGTGAGGCCAGATCCCCTAACTCTAGTCCACTTCTGTTCACACCACAGTCCAGCTGACTCCAGTCTCTCCCTGCACTGATCCAAACCTCCTCCCCTCTCTTGCTGGGACAACACTGGGGCCCAGAGCCATGGGAAGGAGAATTCCAGAGGGCCAAATGTCCTCGGCCTAGTCCCTAGGCATAGCAGTACGCTTGGCCAAGGCTTAAGGGCCTCAACATAGACTCCTGAAGCAGTGATTTCCCTATATAAGGCTTCCTTATTGCTGTGAAAAATCTGGAGGATTGGAGGAAGAAGGTGAGGAGGGGAAAGAGACAACGAACAGAATAAAAGCAGTATACTTGGAGCTTTCTGGAAGAGGCCTTATGGATCACAGTATCTGAACAGCTGGAATAAACCATAGGAGGTCATATGGTAATATTTAGTTCAACCCCTCCATTTCATGGATGAGGAAACTGAAGCCACAAGAGGAGCAATGACTTTTCCAAGGCAATACAAGTAGTAAGTGACACAGGCAGGATTTTAACCTGGGCCCTGCAGCTACAGATTCAGAGCTCCTTTAACATGTCCTGTGGGGGTGGGGCATTCATGTAGTGAAGTCGGTCCATGCCTGCACCCTCCCCAGAGCTGACCTTCCTGCTGTTTCTCACACCCAACACTCTCTCTCACCTCAGGGTCTTTACACTGACCGGCTGTCCCTCCTGCCTGGAATGCACTCCCATCTCACAGCCCCCTTAGAGTTCCTTTTTTCATTCAAAACTCAGCTCCAGCACCAAAAAGTGTGCATGTGTGTGTGTGAGAGAGAGAGAGAGAGAGAGATTGGCAGGTGTTTTTATTCCCACATCCTGGTGTCGGCTATCAAAATCTCAGGGACACCACCTCCCACTTGGTTGAGGGTAAAGTCCCAACTATGGCTGTTATCCTTGTGCTGAAGGAGGTAGATGCTCATGCCCAGACGACAGAGAGGGAGGGAAGGCAAAAAGATCCATTTATGCCCAAGAATCGGGAATTACCAACGATTTGGCAATGGGGAGGCTGCAACATAAGAGAAGCATCTAGAGGTTAACAAAGTCCTCCCCATCTGCCTGAAGGTAGCTGGTCCCCTACTTCCTGTCTCTAACATGTCTCAGAAGACAAGGCAGAGAGAGGAGATTGTAGAGAGAGGTGAAAACAGAGAGAAGACAAAGAGAGGCTCAGCAGGGGCCACTCCATGGAACACAGAATTAGCCCGAAGCCAAAGTCTGCCCAATTCTCATTCTTCCAAACCTCAATAGAGCGGACAGAGGTAAGAGTCCTGGGGGGCTGGCTGGCAGTGGCCACAGACCCTCTCTTATTTGCTGCTGTTAGCACCAGATACCCCAACAGATTCTAACTGAGAAGAAGAGGGACAAAAGCAGGTATGATAGAATCAGAAGATTTAGAGGCAGAAAAGACTTCAGGTTTACAGTAAGGGAAAATGAGGCCCAGAGAGAAGGAAATTAGTCCAGGTCACACAGGGCCCCACAGACTCCAATGACCTGCTTACTGGGCTCGAAATGGAGAGAAAAGGTTCTGGCTATAGTAAGAGAGAATGGCAGAGGACTGTAACCAGATGGCCTGGAAATGTTGTTTCACAAATAACAGAAGGAAAATACATTTTTATGATATATATAAAAAACTCTAGTATGAAAAAGGAAATCAAATTTATTTAAAAGTAAAAAACCCACCCAGACTTGCCCATTCCCATCACAGGATCATAGCTTACAGGAAGCTGGAAAGATCCCTCAAGATCAGCTAGGTCAACTTCATTTTACAGATAATGAAACGATTAGGCCCAAAGGAGTGAAATAACTTTTCCAAAGTCACACAGAATAGGATTTGAATCTGAGTCCTATGACTCTAAGTGCAGTGTTCCTTCTACTAGGCCACACTGTCACCAGGACTGAGGGTTGGACAGGCCTGCAGATATCACTTGAATGTGCTCCCCCTTCGTACAGTGAGGGAGACTGGGGCTCAGAAAGGAGTCCTCACGCTGTCTCAAGCCCGTTCAGCTGGGCATAGGCTCCACCTTCACCCTCTTGGGCAGCCGGGGGGCAGGGGGCTGCTCTCGTTTGCCACCTTCCAGTGATCTGTGGCGCTGGGCAGGGGGCTCTGCCTTGGGTGTTGCAGGCAGGGCTGGCAGTGTGGGGAGCTCAGCCTTCACCTGTATCGGGAGGGGCAGCAGGGGTGGGGCCTGTTCCACCACAAGGGGCCCCTGCCACTCAGGGATCTCCAAGCATAGGTGCTTCATGAGCTTGGCCATGACATCATCGACGTAGCCATGAATTCGAAGGTCAGCCTGACGATCCTGGAAGGAAAGGGGAGGCAGACCTAAGTGAAGGGAACCCGGCCAGGTGAAAGATGAGGCCCAGCAGGCTGCTGAGGCCGGGGACCAGCCCCTCTTGTGGACTGGATGGAGCTAAGTACTCACATGCTTGGTGGCTTGCAGATTGACTATGACCAAGCGGCCTCCTTTGCGTTTAGTGAGCAGAGGCAGGTTGCCACTGGGTCGGATCTGCAGCGATGTGCCCAGAGTGATGGAGAGATCTGCATTCCTGGAAATTAAACGGGATGACCTCAATATCTCAGCCCCCTAAACCCCCTTGGATCTGGGGCTTTCCTCCTTTTCCTTACACTGTTAAGACCACAGGGATGACTAAGGCCAGCATTGCCACGTACCCACGCCCCCAGGCTGAAAAACACCCAGATCTCTGCATCCTCCCCCTCCCTTCTTCCCCAAACCCAATGTGGTGTAGGGAAAGAATGCTGAAACTTGGGAGTCGAGATGCTGGGACTCAATGCTGACTCCCACACCAGCTAGAGCTTTTGTGTTTCCCTTCGGCCCCATGGGTTTTTGAGCCTGAGCTTCTTCATCTGTTAAATGGGAGAATAACACTCATACTGGCCCTTTGTAGCGGTTTTGTGAGGAGAGTACTCTGTGAATTTTTAAATGCCATAGGAAAAAACGTGAAGTTATCAGTATTTTACCATCCAAACTTCAGTCCTGTCCATTCTGGCTCCAGTCAGTCTGCCAGCACCTACCATGTGCCAAGCCCTGTGCTAAGTGCTATAGGTGCAAAAGAAGGTAAAAGATGGTCCCTGCTCTTAAAGGAGCTGAGAGTCTTATGGAGGAGATAACGTAACAAACAACTCTGTACAAACTGCAGGCAGGATAGACTAGAGGTAATAACAGAAGGATTAAACTAGCATTGAGGGGGACCGGGAAAGGTTTCTTGTGGGAAGTTAGGGAAGCCCAGAGGCAGGGCTGGGGAGGGAGAGAATTTCAGGCATCAGATACAGCCAATGAAAATGCCTGGAGCAGGGAGAAGTCTAGCTCTAGGAGCAGAAAGGAAGCCAGTGTCACAGCAGGGTATAAAAGGGAGGACACAGGGAGTAAGAAAACTGAAAAAGTAGGAAGGATTCAGGTTATAAAGGGCTCCAAAAGCCAAAAAGAGGATTCTATGTTTGATCCGGAAGGAAACAGAGAGCCACAAGAGTTTACTGGATGAAGGAGTTACGTGGTCAAGCTTGTTTTAGGAAGATCCATTTGGCAGCTCAGTGGAGGATGGGCTGGAGGGTAGAAATCGGCCGCAGCTATTGCAAGAGGTGATGAGAGCCTGCGGCAGTTGGACCCGAAGAGACGAAGGGGCCATATAGCTTACCCCTTATCCAAAAGCCTCCAAACACCTCTCTGGCTCTAGACTCTCCCCTTCCCCATTCATTCCCAAAGGCCAGAGGTGCTCCCCACTACCACTAATCCCAGAAGAAGACAGGACAGGGGAAGGAGGTGAAAGAGGAAGGAGCCAAGTACTCAAAGTTTATCACACCTGCAGGCTTCATCAGCAAGGTTCAGGTCTCGGTCAGGCAGGGCATCTTCCCAGTCCAGGATGGTGTCCCTCAGTTCCCCCCTACAAAGGGCAAAGAGGAATCCCCGAGTTACTGGGCACCTCAGAGCAGCTGCAAATCACCCCCAACAAAGCCAGAATGAAATACCTGACCTTAAGCAATCAATAGAGCACCAAGGAAGAAGTCAACTGGAGTAGAGCTGTTGCAAACAGGGGTCTACCAACTGGCCTGAAATACCTGTCCCTACAGGAGTGACTCTGGTTAATGATAGGGCAGAGCAGAGTAGAAAAAAATTTGTAGTCAGAAGACCAGGGTTTGAGTCTCACCTGGGCCACTTGTCTTCTGCGCCTACTGGTTCTACTTCACGCTTTACCACTGCCTAGCTTCACGACCTTGGTTAAGTCACATTCCCCCGAACTAGTTGGTCTTTAAGGACTCTTCCTCGGCTAAACTACCACAATCCTATCCTAGATTGTTACTCTGGCATACACAATGAGCATTATTATGCAGTGAGAGTAACAAATAAGAGGAGTCTCTCCCAATACTGTTCAACAGCAGAGGTATGGAAGGGAGTATGGATTAAAATGTAATTGCGAAATGTTAACAAAATAAATAAAAATACAATACAACACAGATAATGTTAATGTGTGGTTTTCAAAGCACAGAGATCTGTTTCTATTTGAGTCTGACCTACTTGCTCGAGTATTAAAATACATACTGCAAGAGTTAAGAGTCTTATTCTCCCACTATAATTCTCCTCCGCAGTCGCATGGAGTATAAGTAGAATGTAAGGTCCTTTTGCCTTTGCCTTACCAGAACTACAAATAGTGCCTACCTGGCACATGGCAGCACTTGGTAAACGTTTGCCAGGTTAGGTTGGCAGAGCTCCAGATCCAGCCCTTGTTAGAAAGGCTCTGACAAGTGACCACCCCCCTTCCTCTCT
The DNA here is from genome assembly GCF_900497805.2 of Vombatus ursinus. Lineage (NCBI taxonomy): Eukaryota > Metazoa > Chordata > Mammalia > Diprotodontia > Vombatidae > Vombatus > Vombatus ursinus. Next base: position 7,386,357 of record NW_020948951.1, on the reverse strand, counting down.
GCCCCACCCAACAGACAGCCGACTTCTGGGCCAGCCTAACAGGTGCCCTTTCCATGGTGAGCACTTCCTTACCAAAGCCCCTTGAGGTCAGGGAGTATAAGGACGATGAATCTTTTTTTTACGTAAGAGGAAACTGAAGCCCAGAAAAGTGCCATCACATGGCTGAGATGACACAAGTAACAGATCATAGACTCAGGAGCTTGGACTTTCCACTAGAAGGAACCTCAGAGGCATCTAATCCAACCCCTCATTTTACAGATAAGAAAACTGAGGAGAGGAGAGCAGAAATGACTAGAACAGATGTTCTCTAAAACTCCTTTCAGGTCTAAATTCCACTCCCCAAGGTCATGGGTCACTCACCTGCAGGCCCGGAGGCCTCGGGCCTTTGCTACGGTGCACAGCCGTCCAGTTGCCTTGAGACCCATGCTACCCACCACCACATCACGTACATACTGCCTGAAGAAGAGAGTCCGGGAATGAGAAAGGAGGAGAGGAAGAGAAGATCGGAGGAGATCTGGATGTGAACATGGTGAATTTCCCTCAGATGCATTCATCCCTATAGCAAGTACTCTTGCCAGCTATAGCCATGACATCAAACCTACCACCTGGTCAGTCTACTGCCTGACCTGCTCTGACAGGTAAAGCCTTATCCCCCTTCCAGCTCTAGGTCCCCCAGGGCTTGGCAGAGCTCCTCTCTCAAGGATGGCCTCAATAAATTAAATTTTATATGATGGCTATAGTTTCCCATTGCTTTAATTAATATTATCTTTACTTTAAAAAATAACTTTATATTATAAACTTAACCACCAACAAAATTTATTTTTCTATCTTTTTGAGCAAACTACAATCCTATCCATGTGGGTGGGCACTTTCCCCTACAGGATGCAACTCACAACTCATCCATGCCCTCTAAAATCACAAATAAGCCAGGTGTGTTGTCCAATACCTATAACCGCAGTTGAGGGTCAGGCTGGTGAGCTGAGCTTAGGAATTCTGAGTTGCACCGGCAACAGTAGGGTGAAACCCCAGGACTGGAGGGCCACCAGGATGCCTAAGGAGGGGTGAACCAGCCCAGGTCAGAAATGGAGAAGGTTAAAGTCTCTGGGCTAATCAGGAATGGTATCAGGCCTATGAGTGACCTGGGAAAGACATAGAGATCCACTCTAAATAAATAAATGGATAAATAAATAAATAAATAAAACCATAAACTCCAAACTATTTGTAGTGTCCCTGGGCTTCAGTTTCTTCCTCGGTGAAGAGGTTGGACTACACGGCCTTGGAGGCCCCTGCCAGCTCTAATGCTATGATCCTATGACCTTATTTGCTGCTGCATTTCCTAATTTTTGTTAACGTGTGCATTATCAGACATTACTGCTGTTATTCATAATTCATACTGCAGAAAGCTTTATGTAAGATTATAGTGGGGCAAAATACTTTAACCAATTAAAGAGGGTTATCATATTTATCAAAATGGGTGTCCCTTCGTCCAGGAACCCTATTAGACACTGCTTCCTTAGGAAAATCCAATCTACCTTACATTGTTTTGATATGGAATCCCTTTTTTAGCTCTGGACCCTACAGTAAGTTGCAAGCTTGCCTGTGCTCGTGGCTTAGGGAAGGGGTAGGCCAGGCACAGCTGAGAAGCATAACTCACTTACCCTCCTCCCCCAGAGCTTCTTCAGCAAATCCTGCATGCTCCCCATCTCCCACCTCCCATCCTCAGGCAGCTGGAGCACTCACGTCTTACACTTGGCACATTCTTCCACGAACATGTTCCCATGGAGTTCAGCCAGTTTGTCCCTGTGGAAAGGATAAAGTGTCGTGGATGGGACCTTAGAGCTAAACCTTTCCTGGCCTTCCAGGCTGAGGGCACTCCACTACCAAGAGTCCAGAGACCTTGGGGTTAGAGTCTGGGCTTTGCCAATGACCCGTGACCCTGGGTAAGTCACCTTCCTTCACTTCCAGTTTCCTGGTCCACAAAATAGGAGTTATATATAGCCCTTGCTCCTTCTTCTCCCAGGGGCTGAGAAAAGGGTTATGGAAAGCTCCAAGTGTTACAACAATATAAAAACTTATTACTAGAACTATTCCAAGGGTGAGAGGTCCCTCAGATGTCAAAGGGCCTGAGAACTGTTCTGTTATAGGTGTCTACTGTCCATAGAAATCCTGATACTAACTCTAAAGCCTGGCTCTGACATACTCTGAATTTTCCTCCAGACTCACTCTACTTTGTTTCTCATGGGTCTTCTCACAGACCAAACACAAAGCCCTCTCCCTCCTTCATACAAGGCTTTTAGCCATTTCAAACTCCAGTTTAACAGAAACACAGCACTGAATTCCTGTTCAGTGGAACAAGAATCACCTCAGGCCTGACTGTGTCTAAGGGGGTCAGACTGACAGTTACAATGCCTGAAATAAAAAACGTGTCCCTCAAACCGCAGCCAAAAGATATGAGCTCAAAGAGGAAACCTGAAGTCCTATCCCATGCTGGCAGAATGATGAAGGGGTTCTTATTCCCCTAAAGACCCCAGGACTGGAACAGAGTGAGGCCACAGAGTGTCAGAGAGATGCCAGAGGGTCTCTGACAAACATTCAGGAGAAACACAGGTAGATGGGGGAGGGATCTGGACCCTGGGCTTCCCTTGGCACTGGATTCTAAAGAGACCATTCTTGTTTGCAGGGTTCAAAGATGCAGTGATGTAGAGGGGATAGGTTGACAGTATGGGGGAAACCTATGGACAGAAAAAAAAGTACCTGGGGAAGCCAGAGCGTACGTGTAGCCCATCAACATTCTGGCTCACTAGGAACTTCAGGATGCCCACTCGTTCTAGTTGGAGCAGGGCCATGTGGGTCTTAGAAGGTCGGGCACTCTCAAACGTTATGTCAAACTTGGGTGCTAGGCCCCGTTCCTCCATGGTCCACACACCCTGGGGACCCCTGGAGTGAAAAAAAGGAAGGAGAGAAGCAAAGGAAATGGGGCTCAGCTAAGAGATCGCTTATCACCTGTACCTTTCCTTAATTTCTGGTTGTGAATCAAGCTTCCCTGACCAGTTATCAGCTCCTGGAGAAGAGAAATTTGGTTGATCCTTCACTGCTCATATCTTATACATAAAACATTTCTTTAGCATTTTCTACAGGGTTTTTTTTGGTAACAAATACTATAGTCATGCAAAATAAATTCCCTACTGTCCATATCCAAAAACTTTCTATAGATGTAGAAAATTAATTCCTCCCAACAACCTTGTGAAGTAGATAATGCCAGAATTATTATTCCCTTTTTACTCATTAGGAAACTGAAGTTAAGCGATTTGCCCAGTATCCCATAGATAGTAAGTGTCAGAGGAGGTCTTAAATCTAGATATTCTAATGCCAAAACCAGTCCACTTCCCCATTTGAGCCTCCATGGTGGAACAGAAAGTCAGAAAGCTTGAGTTTAAGTCCCAGCTCTGATACTAATAGCTGTATTGTCCTGAAAATCAGAAAATCACAGAGAGAGAAGGGAGCTTAGGAGCCGTCTCATCCAAATTCCCACACTGTGCAGAATTCCCCTCTTGTAAGATTCCCAAAAAGCCATTATACAAACTTTGCTCAAATTATTTCCAGTGATGAGTAGGTCATTATCTTTTAAGATAGCCCAGGCTACTTCTTCCTCATTAGGAAGCTTTCCCTTACGTTGAAACAAAATCAGGTTACTAACAGCTTTTGTCCATTGGTTCTAGTTCTGCCCTCTGAGGCCAAGCACAGAAAAGTGTGATTCTTCTCCTATGTGATAGCCCTTCTCACACCTGAAGACAGCGATTATGTCCCTTTGAAGTCCTTTTTCCTCTAGGCTGACCTATCTTAATTTCCTGATCTAGTCCTTGCCTGGCATCTTCTTCAATTCCCCCCTCCCACTGCCCAGCCTGGTCACCCTCCTCTAGACACACTTCAGCTTGTCAATGTCCTTCCTAAGATGTAGGGCCCAGAAGCAAGCATATATGCAAGGGCAAAACGTATTTAGATTGATTTGCAAAAAAAAAAAACAAAAACAAAAACCAGAAAGACGGACTGTTTTCAGCCTGCTGCCTCACCGGTCTCCCTCCTACCATGAGCTCTTTCCATGGAATCAATTCAATGATCACTCATGGAGAGAACATGCAACAATGACTACTTGATGGAAGAAGTATGAATCTGGAAGAGGCAAAGGGTTCAGGTCTTATCCTAGGTAGGGAGTTCCAGGTTAGTGTGACCACCTGGCAGTGCTGTCCCCCCTCACCTGAAGTCTGGGATGCCTGAGGAAGTGCTGATACCTGCACCTGTGTGAAACACCACATTGGAAGATGTCTGAATCATCTGTGCCAGCTCCCATACTTTCCTCTCTAGCTCTTCAGGGGGGTCGAAGATCTATGGACAAAGAAAGGACCAGGAAGCTATTAGGGTATCTGCAAGGGAAAAGAGATGCCAATCAATCTACTTTCAGGAAAGCTATCACTCCCATACCCAGATTATGGCTGGCAATTGGCTAGGAAGCCAGTCAATCATCAAGTGTATCTTAAATAAGTATTACTAAGCGATGAGTTGGGCCCAGGACTGGATAGCAATTTATGCTCACAAAGTACCATCCCCACAATAGACACGTGCAGCAGATAGTACCAGAATGATTATCTTCATTTTACAGAGAAGGAAACTGAGGCTGAGAGGGTGAAAGGATTTACTTAACCCCAGTCACACAACTAATAAAAGTCAGTTAACCCCTCTGAGTTTCAGGTTCCTCACTTGAAGAGGAAGGCTAATAAGAATATGATGAGGAACACACACACACACACACACACACACACACACACACACACACTCACACTCTCTCTCTCTCTCTCTCCCCTGACTCACAATACAGTGATCCTTCCATTACACCACATTTATTCCTGAAAGAAAAGTGAAATTGGCATCATTCTTTCAAATATTTATTAAACTCCTACCATTTGCAAGACACTGTGTTCCACAAAGGGAACATAAATATACTTCAAGTAAACTTTATTTTAAAGTTTTGTGTTCAGGGTGTTTTTTCCTTTCAGTTTATATCCATCCAGCGGGATGTGGTGTGATAGCTGTGTCAGAGAGAGTAAAGTTTATGAGCTAAGAAGGAAGGGAGAGTGAAGACAAGAGGAGACGGAAGAGTGATTACCATCTAATTCGTGGGATCCTAATTTGAGCTCATCTAAGTCATGTAACTAATCAGTCATTAGCTCCTTCTCTGCTCCAGCAGCGTTGGCTGCCATCACATCTCCGGTCGAGTTCCAGTGGTTCTGTCAGAGTTGACATTTTTAGTAAACCTGGAACTTGAAGGGAAGACGAACCCCACATTCGTCTACAATATATGACTGAACAAACAGTCCATGTGAAACAGATCTGGGAATGTTCATGGACTAAAAGCTCAAAAGATCAGCGTTCTGACATTCCTCTCCTTCAAGCCCCATGCTGCCCTGGGCCCCCCAACCCCACCCCAGCCCACGTATACAGGTGGTTTCATCCTAGATTGAGAGGCACAGTGTCCAAAATAAGGTGATAGTCCCACTGTTCCCTACCCTAGTCAAGTCACAATTAGAATACTGTGTTCACTTCTGGGCATCAGATTTTAGGAAGAAAAATAAGCTAGACAACATCCAGTAGAGGATAACCAGAAAACAAAGGGCCTCCAGATCGTGCCATGGGATGGTTAGCCTGGAGAAGACCTAAGAGAGGATGCCATGATAGCTATCTTCAAATATCTGAAGGACTGCATGTGGAAGAGAGATTAAATTTGTTCTGCTTAAAACCAGAAGACAAGTATAAGAACGGAAACAGACGATGCAAAAGGGCAGATTTCAACTCTCGTTAACAACTTCTTTCTTACAGAAAGCAGGAGAAGTCTTCACGAGTTTGAGGTGGCCACTCCCCTAACGTGAAGCCTGTCAGTTACCCTCAACCTGGTTTAGCCCGTCTGCCAGGGTGTGGCTGCTAATGCTACAGCTTCTTGGAGCCACAGGTCAGAGTTGGGCGGGAAGCAGATACCAAAGGTGGCGGAGCAGCCCTAAAAAGGGTTTGGCAAGCCCTCACCCCAGAGGTGTTGGTTTTCCCTGAACATCCCATACAAATAAGACAATATGCGCAAAGCACTTAGCACAGCGCCTGGCACAAAGTAGGCCCTTCATAATATTAGCTATTATTGTTATTAGGAAGTAGTGTTCAACTTTACTAGAAGTCTTCAAGCAAAGACTAGAATGATCATTTGATGAAGGCGTGGTTTTCAGGATTCTTAGCCAAGTACAGGTGGACTGGATGGCTTATGAGACCTCCTACAACTATTTACTGGGATTCAGGGAAGGTAACATTTTGGTTGACATAGGATCTGAAGCTGCATCTCCTCCAAACTCCTCAATTTGCAGCTAAGGAAAATACGGTACTGAGAGGTTAAATGACTTGTTTCGGACAGTAAAAAGGCAGTAAAAAGTAGAATTGAGATTTAAATTCAGGTCCTTTGACTCTATATCTAGTGGGCTTTTGCCACTATCCTAACTCCTGGGCTTTAAAAGAGAGGTAAAAATCCAGCAAGAGAATCACCTGGACAGTCAGGACAGCCTCTCATTTTATAAAGAAGGCCTTCTAAATTCTTCAGTTCATTCCATGTTTCAGGTTCTTTATAGCACTGACATTCCATGCTTTCCTCTCAACTCTGACATTCTATGTTCTAAAGTCTGCTATAACCTAGTCAAGGCAGTCTCCTCCTTATCTCTGGCAAATGATGGGCAGTCATACCTCTCTCTGAGCCCACAAAACACCGTTCTTCATATTCTGAAGTACATATTATAAACACGTATACACATACATATATACATTCATATAAACACAAATATTCACATACACATACACACAAATGTGAGGTATAGGTATATACACACATATCTCCATCTCCATCTATCTCTTTAAAGGCCCAGCTCAAGTGCTATTTAAGGTCTCTCTGATCCAGCCAGTTCCCATTCATCAACAAATATTAAGCACCATTTTGTCCATGGCCACCTGTTAGCTATGCTTTAATTTATGTACTTGTTGTCTCCTCCCTCCCTCCCCTCCCCCCCAACAGAATGTAAGCTCTTTGACAATAGTGCCTAGCACACAGAAGGCACTTGATAAATGCTTATTGATTGGTTGAAAGAATAATAAAACAAAGTCTAACAGTATGAGATTGCTTCCTGCTGAAGAAACACATCAAAGAATCTAAAAACTTAAAAGTGTTTTCTCTTGGGGAAAAGAACAAAAATAATGACACATTCCTGTTATTTCTTTTAGGTTTCCAAAATGCTCTCCTCACAACAATGTTATAAAACAGCAGTATTCCATTTAATAGATGAGGAAATTAAGACTTGGAGAGATTAAGTTAGGTGGCACATCGGATAAGGGCATGCCGGACTTGGAGTCTGAAGACTTGAATTCAAATCCAGCCTCAGACTCGTCCTAATTGTACAACTGGGCAAAATACTTAACCTCTGTCTGCCTACATTTTCTCAGCTGTAAAAATGGGGATAATAATAGCACAGAATAATAATGGCAGCTACCTCCCAGAGTTGTGGGGAGAATAAAATAAGAAAATATATGCACAATACTTTACAAACTTTAAAGCGCTATATAAATGTTGGTTATCATTAAACGACCTGGGCAAGGGTCCTGCTGCCTTCAAGACCCAGCTAAAACCCCATCTTCTACACGAAGGCTTTCCTAACCCCCATTAAAACTAGGACCTTCCCTCTACTGCTCATCTCCAATTTATTTTTTATATATCTTGTTTTTAATCGTTTTTCCCGTTGTCTCGCCTATTGGAACGTGAGCATCTTGGGAGTAGGAAGTCTTTGGCTTTGTCCCGGCGCTTAGCACAGTGCCTGGAATATGGTAGGCGCTTAATAAATGCTTATTGACTGACTGAGGGACTGACCCAGCTAGGAAGCATCTGAAGCTGCATTCAAACCAAGTTCTCCCTTCTAATTCCAGCAGTTTTAGGGTTCTTTTTTGGGGGGGGGTAGAACGACAATTCTCTATTCATGCCCACCCACCCCACACACACACACGAAGTGTTATATAGAAATACAGAATAAGGGGGAGCGTAGAGTAGCATAAGAATTGGGTGCCCCCACCCTCAGTCTCCTTCCCCCAAGGATACAGATGGAGGAGGGCCTCGAGGCTGAGGAAAGGGTGGGAGGTCGGTATAAACGGTCAGGAGGCAGTCAGTCCATCCCGAGGGCAGCCATGGGGGAAGGGCCCCGGGGGAGGGGGCCGGCTCAAAGCGTCGCCCTTCGGGGTGGCCCGACGTCGGTCCACATGTTGGGGGAGGGATGGCGGGGACCCCTGCCCAGTCCCTCCAGGCCCCGCCTGGTCTCACCTCGGGGAGCCCGCACTTGCCCTTATCCGCATAAGGCGAGAGGCCGGCCGCGTAGTTCACTGACATCGTCGCCCAGGCCGCGGCCCGGCCCGGCCCGGAGGCCCCCTCCCCCCAGCCACTTCAGGTTCAATAAAGTTTTCCTTGTTGAGGATGCCTTCGCCAGAAACTCTGTGGCTGGGGCGCAACCACGAGCCCACAAAAAGGCTCGGGGAAGTGTCGGAGTGCGCGGAGGCGGGGTTTTAGGGATCTGCGCCTGCGCAGTAACGAGAGTGGGCACCGAGGCACCGAGGGCCATCTTCATTCCTGGCACAGCCTGGCTGTTTGAAAGTTTCAATATAGGCGAGGGGGAGGGGGAGGGGAGTCCAAGGTGAGCAGTGGGCATGCGTGGCGGAGTGGCTTGCGTTCTAGCTCCCTAGTTAGGAAGACCTGGGTTCAAATGTCACCCTTGACTCTTAAAGTAACGGCATTTATATAGCGCTTTAAAATTGGCAAGGCCATGGGCAGCTAGGTGGCGTAGTAGATAGAGCTCCGGCCTTGGAGTCAGGAGGACGTGAGTTCGAATGTGACCTCACACAGTTGAGACTTACTAGCTGTGTGACCCTGGGCAAGTCACTTAACGCCCATTGCCTCACCAAAAAGCCAAAGGGGGGAAAAAAAAAAGGAATCCCTTATCCTCACTTCCTTCTCCTATTTAATATTCTTTAGGAGACTGCTATAACGTTGCTGAATTTGGAGTCAGGAGAATTGGATCGAGGCTGTTTCACAACTTTCTGAACCGTAACTTCCACACCTGAAAAATGGATCTCCCACTAAAGTGGAGATAGGTTTTCCCATTTGATCAAATGTGTGCAACTAGGGCTTATCCTCACTGGCTTCCTTGCCTGTAAAATAGAGAAGATGATAAGAATACCTTCGGTGGTGTAAGGGGTAGGAGGACAATGTCAGATTTGGAACAACCCAGGTTTAAGTCCTACCTGACACACCCAGACAGTGTGCTCCTGAGCGAGTCACTTCTTAACTCACCAAGCAGTTCTCTAAGACTATTAGTTATAAAAGAGTTGCAGGTATCAACAGAGTATCCACATTGGAAAGTAACTGTATGGGTGAAATCACAGGTTATCTACCTCCCCCCCAACACCTCTACTTGTATAAGTTGTGTGAAAAGCACTCTGTAAATATCAATTATTATTATGAATGATGGAGCAGCTGTTAGATATTTTTTTTTTCTGCACTGGAACCGTAAACATCCATCTACAGCCTATGGCATAATACTAAATATATATATACTAAATATATAAATAATATATAAATAAACCATAAACACCCATCTATAGCCTATTGGCATAATATTAAATATATATACTAAATATGTAAATATATTTGAAATATATAAATACTAAATATATATAATACACAATAATAAAATGATGTATAAAACATCATTTCCCTTCCCAAAACTGGTCTGCCTGACCCCTCCCTCACACCAAATTCAAGATGATAAAGAGAATTCCAAAAGTCAGAAGACATTTAATCTACCCCATAACTGCATACGAATCTACGATATTGCTTTCAGGTTGTCACCTTTGTAGGAACACCTTCTGGGCAATTGCTGAAAATCTATCTCTCCGACTTCCACCCATTTGTCAACCTTAAAAAGAGGTTTGGTCTAAAAGAAACAAACAGAATCAGGTTGTATATGTGCTATTTATTCTCTTTAAGCCAGAGAACTAATGCGTGCATGAGAGGTCAGAATAATTCTGAACACAAAGAAATGGTTTTTTGAAGGGGCCTTTTATGCACAGCAAACCCCCCCCTTCCTTGCTGACTCAGTATTCCTGCGTCACCCAAAATTATAATCTCTGTATGTGTCAACCATAACACGGAAAAACCAGGAATGTCTTCATAGGATAGGATCCATAAAGCAATAAGATAAGAGAGGTGCCAGAGTGTCAATTGAAATTATAGTTCCAGGAGGATGCCAGGATGTCTGGGTTTCTTCTATCATGAACATAACCTAACAGTGCTCATAAATAATAAGGAAAGAAGGGTACCATTATTCAAGATAGTGTCTTTAACAAGGGAGAGTCATAAAATAATAAGATAAGGGAAATGTCTGGTAACCCTGGTCCTTGTCAGAAGAATGTTCCCAGTCAGCTAAATCCAGAAGATCTTCAGGGTCACCCAGAGAGCACATACAGCATGTCTGTTAGGCCAACCGCGTGCCTTTTCTAATTGGTTAGTCCAGGTTGTGGCCCTCTTTGAGTACTGGAGACAGCGCTCAAATGATCCTCACATTGTCAATTGTCTATTCCACAAGAGAACCCTTCAAAGAAATACTCAATGACGAGGAACACCTATACTCCAACTCTTTCCAGAGTCTCCTCTTCTACAGACTAAAAGAAGCTCAGTTTTAAAAGGTATCCTCATGTTATGAGAGTGGGCCCTGTATAGAGAGTCAATATCTGGTCTCCTCTTATCCCCACTCCCTTCCCCCAGTCAGGAGATTGTATTGGACCTGTTCGACACCTTTCTAAACCTCAATTTCCACATTTGCAAAATGGCTCTACACTAAAGTCCTCAGTCCTGCACCTAAGGACTTCATTTTGATTTTCATTAAAGGCCTCATTATGGCATGGAGTTGTCCCTGAGCTCTCCAAGCCTATGCCTGCATAGTCCAAGCTCTGAAAGGTTTGGACCGTGGGGAAGGTTACAGGTGCTGACTGGTGACAGGTGATGTGAAGAGGCTCAGAAGCAGGTAATTTTCTTTTTATCCACAACAACTCAAGACACTATCTACTGAGGCAGAGGTTCTCAAACTTGTTTTGTCCCTGGCACGGTATTATTTGCTATGTAGAGTTGAAAAAGAAGACTAGACATGCATAGTTTCCTTTCAATAAGAGCAACTGAGTATTTGTTTTGTTTTGGTTTTTGAGACAGGGTCTCCTTTGCTTGTCCAGACTGGAAGTGCATCAGTCACTCGTGGATCTGATCCCAATAATGATTGGCCCAGACACTTTAACTCCTCTCTTTTTCCAATATGAGGCAGTTTGCCCTTCCTTTGGCATTCTGGTGGCCCTCTGCTCTAAGGTACTCACCACACTGGTACCTGGCTTAGCATGGGCACCCTACTAGCCCAATCTATTGAAACTCAGAACTCTTTTTTTTTTTTTTGTCTAGGCAATGGGATTAAATGACTTGCCCAGGGTCACACAGCTAGTAAGTGTTATGTGTCTGAGGCTAGATTTGAACTCAGGTCCTCTTGAATCCAGGGCAGGTGCTCTATCCACTGTGCCCCTGAAGCTCAGAACTCTTGAGCTCAAGCCATCCACCAGTCTCAGCCTCCTGCATAGCAGGAATCTCAGGTGTGTCCTTTGCAAGATCAAAGTCTGATGTGTTGGATATTAGTATAGGCAAGTGTTTATTTTGTGAATAAATACTATACTGCTATCTATATAATCCATATCAGACAAGATAATGTATCTTATCTGCAGTAAAGTACTGTCCAAACTTTCCTAGCATGCTTTTACTGAGGTGTGAAGGGGAGCGTGAAGAGTAGTGCTGGAGGGAGCACGAAAACCTTTTAAATCAGGGATCCTTGAGGTGTTAGAGTATAAGATAGACTACTTCCCTCATGGAGCCATTTTGAGAAAAGTGCTTTCTAATACACCAAGTGGAGGGACTGTCAACATTAGTAATGTTATTCACTCAGCATCCATAGTCACAGACGAGGATGAAGCTAAGTGAGAGATTTTTGCCTGTACTCCCATGAACTCATTCTTTTTCTTTCCCCTGGTCTGAGTTCACTGATATCACGTGGAAAAAGACATGTGGATCCCCCATTCCATGTGAATTCCTTCTTAGAGCTGGGAAAGGAAAGGCCTAGGTCTGTGATTCCATATTGTCCTTTCCGTGCAACCAGGAGCTAGAGGACTTTTGAGAGACTAGGGACCTAGGGACTCCCACTGGAGTCTGAGCTGGCTGAGAGCAGAGGATGATTGATCTAGGACAAATCCTGGAAAGCTCTGGTGGCTGGGGCTAGGATCTGAAGGTGGGACCAGCAGCATGGGAGCCAACAAAGCAGAGGTAGGCTTGAATCAGAGGAGACTGATAGCAACCACAGCTTCCATGAAACCTCCCAGCCCCCGGGAGACCAACCGAAAGTGGTGCCAGCTTCCAATGCTTCTCCTCCTCTGTTTCTCTGACTGCTTGCCAAGCCAATCCCAGCAAATTTCAAACCCACATCCTTTCCATGATCCCTCTTCAAACTCCTTAGATCACTTCCCAGAGTCAGGAAGGCCTGAGTTCAAATCTAGCTTCAAATACTACTAGCTGTGTGACTCTGGGTAAGTTATTTAATTTCTGCCTACTTCAGTTTCCTCAACTGTAAGATGGAGATAATAATAACACCTACTTCCCAGAGCTGTTGTGAAGATCAAATGAGATCATATTTGTAAAGTGTTTAGCACAGAGCCTGGCACACAGCAGGTGCTTAATAAATGCCTGTTCCTTTCCTCTTCCCTTTCCCCTCCTCTCCCTCTGGCTGAGAAGGAATGGAGGGCAGAAAGATCAGTAGATGATCTCTGACTTTTCTACAGCTGCCTTTCTGTTGAATGAGTCACATGGTCATTAAAATGTAAATTGTCTAAGTCCTATGAATGAAGTGTATTGGTCATGGGAGGGTTCCCTAAAGCAGAGCAGGGACTCAGAACAAAGAGAAAAGATTTTTAACTATTTTTGTAATTTTTCAGCAAGCTCCAGGTCATATAATAACAATAATAATAATAATAGTAACAACAATTATGATTATGGTGGATAGTTTAACATTTATATAGCACCTACTATGTGCCAGACACTATGCTAAGCACTTTACAAATATTATCTCATTTGATCCTTACACAATTCCGGGAGGTAAGTGCTGTTATTATTCCCATTGTTCAAATGGGGAAATTGAGGCAAGCAGAGGTTAAGTGACTTTCCCAGGATCCCACTGCTATTAAGTGTTGGAGACAATTTGAATTCAGGTTTTGCTGACTTCAGGCTCTGTGCACTATGGTGCCCCTAAGTGTCCCTATCATATCCCTAGATCTCTAGCTCTAGAACTTTTAGATAGAAGTGGGAGCCAGGCAAGCTTGTCTGCACTTGGGAGAACTCATAATATGGGAAGGAGGAGGGACTGGGAGTGTCACAGTGTTTGGGAAAATCAGGGCTGCCTTTGGAAGGAAGGAAGGAAGGAACAAAGGATGGAAGGAATGAAGGGAGGTAGGAGGGAAGAAGAAAAAGAGGGGAAGGAAGAAAAGGAGAGAAGAAAGGAAGGAAAAAAGAAGGAAAGAAAGGAGGAAGAAGGGAAAGAGGAAAGAAAGGAAGGAACAAAGGATGGAAGGAAGATAAGGAAAGAAGGAAAAAGGAAGGAAGAAGGGAGGGAAGGAAGGAAAGGAGGGAACGAAAGAAGGAAGAAAAGAAAGGAGGGAGAAGGGAAAGAGGAAAGGAAGGGAGGGAAAGAAAGAAGGAGGAAGGGAAGGAAAGATGGAAGGGAGGAAAGGAAAAAAGGAGAGAAGGCGGGAAGAATGGAAGGGAGAAAAGAAAGGAGGAAGGAAAAAAGGAAGGGAGGGAGGAAGGAAGGAAAGAAAGGAGGAAGAAAGGGAGGGACACCTGACCGACATGCCAGAGACCTTCCTCCATTTTTCCTGACATGGCAAAGATACCAGTAGAGCACTCAGCCTATCTATCTGTCATCCCCCACCCTCACCACATGCTCAATCCATCTTTTCTTCCTAACATACATTTTTCTGATGACATCTTTTAGTCCTGTTCTTCTTGGAAAACATTGATCATATATTGCCCCTTGCTCCATGTAATATTGGTTTCAGTACTTCAGAGACTATTGTGCTCCACATCTCACCACCTTACAATATCAGAAGAATATTGGGAGAGGATGCCCATCAATTGGGGAATGGCTGAGTAAGTTATGGTATATAAATGTGATGGAATACTATTGTGCTATAAGAAATGATGAACAGGCTGACTTCAGAAAAACCTGGAAAGACTTGTATGGTCTGATGCTGAGTGAAGTGAGCAGAACCAAGAGAACATTGTACACAATAACAGCCATGTTGTGTGATGACTAATATTGATAAACTTAACCCTTCCTGGCAATACAAGGATCTAAGACATCTCCAGAGGCCTTGTGATGGAAAATGCTATCCACATTTGAAGAAAGAACAATGGAAGCTGAATTGTTATTTTTTTTCCTCTTCTGTTGAGTTTTGTTTCCTCTTTCTGATGGTTCCTCCTATTGGTTTTAATTTCTACTTACAATATCACTAATGTGAAAATATGTTTAATATGAATGTAAATGTATAGCCTATATCAGACTGTGTGCCATTTTGGGGAAGGTTGTGGGGAGGAAGGGGGAGAAAAATTTTAAACTCAAAAGCATATGGAGGTGATTATTGATAAATCAAAATAAATTAATAAAAAAAGAAGAATATTGGTATGAAAGAGACATGCCTTTGTTTCCTGGAAAAGCCCAAGTCTTTTAAGGGAGCTTTGCAGTTTCCTGAAGGCAATCCAACTCTCTTCATGTTTAATTCTGGGCCCAATTCATTGTTCATTGGTACTGTCTGGCCCAGATATAAATACCAATGGACAAATTCTATGGGTGGTCTGGCTAACTGCCTGTGACATTTCAGACATATACATTCTTTATCCATTTGATTTTTCCTATATGGATGATAAGACTCTCCCCCCCCCTTTTTTAAATGGATGATAACTACTCTTTTGAATGGTTACAGATATCTTCCAGAAGGCTCTGAAATATTCCAGGCTTAATACCACCAGCACAATGCCATCTTCAAAGAAGAACATCTAAAAGACTTCATTCTCTCCAAAGTCACTCATGGTCTCCTCACTGCCAAATCTAATGGGCTTTTCTCAATCCAACAACATTGTACAACTCGTGCCTACTCAAAAATGATACTCCATCTTCATCTCCTTGTCTTTGTGCCAACTGTCCCTCATACTTGGAATGCTCTTCCTCCTCACCTCTAATTCAGCTCCCCTGGCTTCCATCAAGACTCAACTCAGGTCCCCCCTTCTGCAAAAGGCCTGGATATTGGCAGTGCCAAAGACCAATAGAGATGAGATGAGAGTGTTGGGAGTGAAGGACAGAGAGAAGGTCAATTTGGCAGGATCACAGAATGTGAAAGGGGGGGATAATGTCCAATGAAACTGGAATGGTAGGTTAGGCCAAAGCTAGGCTGTATGGGGCTTTAGAAGCCAAATAGAGGAATTTATATCTTAATTTAGATGCAATAGGAAGCACTGGAGTTGGCTGAGTAGGGGAGTGAAGCACTTAAGGAAAATTACTTTGGCAGGAGTGTGTAGAATGAATTGGAGTGGTAAGAGGCTTGCAGCACTGAGATCAATTAGAAGATGTTATGCTAATCTAGGTGAGAGGTGATGAGGATCTGAACTCCAGGGGCAGCTGTGTGAATGGAGAAAAGGGTTCAGATGTGAGAGATGGCATGAATGTAGAAATGGCAAGATTCAGCAAGTGATTGGCTATATGGGCTGAGGGAGAGTTGGAGTCAAGGATAATGCCAAGATTAAGAACCTGAGACATTGGAAAGATGGCAGTGCCTTCAACAGAACTGTTGTTCTCCAAGAGGACCTCCTCCACCAGGAGGAGGATTTGCTCATGAATTGGATATAAGTAAGGCAAAGCTGTGCAAAGTCATCAGCCTCACTCTCTCCTCCAGAAACATCCCAGGCCAGTGGCAAGATAAGTCAAGATGACTGGCAATGGCTCAGGATGCAGTGGGTGACCTCACCCTCGCAGATCTCCCAGTTAAGATCTTAAGTTAAGATCTTTCCCAGTTTGTCGGAGGCAATACTCATTCAGTGATTAAGGGGTAGGTAAGAATTGAGACAAAAGATGGCCTAGTTTGCTATCACAAAAGAATCAACAAAAATGGGGAAGTTAGGAACAGGGGAGGTTTTAGGTCAGAGAAAGATAATTCAGTTTTTGAGGTGTTGAATTTAAAATTTCTCCAGGGCATCCAGTTTGAAATATCTAATACGCAATTAGTGATATGGGACTATAGCTCAGAGTAGAGATGGGCTGATTATATTGATCTGGGATTCATAACTATCATAGAGATGATTGTTAAACCCTAGGGGGGTGATGAGACTATAGAGATAATATAGAAGGAAAAGAGGCTCAATAATCCATAAGCACAGTGGCTTCTAGTACTTTCTTCATCTTTCAGCCAGTAGCAAGATGGTAAATATGTGGCCTATTGTAGAATATTGATTACAAAAACTTACCTGATGCCTACTATTAGAGATGCCGTCAGTTTCATGTGCAGATGAGTCTCATAAAGATTTTGCAGAGATGGGAAAGTAGGCCTATAGGTCAGTAGTTGATGTTTTTTGGGTCACTATTTTTTTTTCCAATATTGGAAAGAACTGAAATTTTTCCTATGCCTTTGACATCTTCTTCAGATAGCTTGTGAATCACTCTCTCAATGTCCTTACAACTGCTTCAACTTCAGCCTCTTTTCCCCATCTTTGTTCTCTTTAGTTCCATTTCTAT
Source organism: Vombatus ursinus (assembly GCF_900497805.2). NCBI lineage: Eukaryota > Metazoa > Chordata > Mammalia > Diprotodontia > Vombatidae > Vombatus > Vombatus ursinus. Next base: position 7,369,378 of record NW_020948951.1, on the reverse strand, counting down.
CTCCACTATAAGCACATCTGGAACTGTGATGATAGAGTCCCAGTATGGTGGCTCTACTGTCCTTGGCAGTGAAATCAGTTTGTTATAAATATCTTTGCAGATATTTTCCATTTTCCTGAGGGATTTTTATTTTTGGTCCTTCCATTTTCATCTTCCAAATGTCCTCAGGATGACTTTGTTTAGTTGGATCTTTGACATCCTCCACGGCTTCTCTTTGCCTTATGAGGCAATACTTCTCATAATCAGCCATCAGTCTTCATAAGATTTCTGCAAACCAGAGTTTCCTTTAGCTGTCCTCCCTTCTTACCTGGCAAGTAAGTCAAGTGTTTGCTGACTAAGGTACTTTTTACAATGTTTTAGTCTCCTTGTTAATGGTGATTGATTTTTATGTAGTAGACTTCTGCATAAAATTATGATGATTATTGTTGAAGTTATTTCTGCTGTCCTTACCCACTTTTCCAGTATCAATTGCTTATTTAAATGGCTTAGGATCGAGTTGTTTCAATCAATTGCCTTTCTTTATCATCATTATTCTTCCAGATTTTGGCTAATTCTGACCCTTGGTCTGAGAATACAGCGTTCTGACCACACACAGACAAATTCAGTGTTCAGATTCCACATCAGTAATGAACCTACTATTGGCTACTAAAATATAAACAATTTCATTTTTTGTGATGTCATTTGGTGCTTCTTTTATCAAAGAAGGTATTCATGGTGTGAAGGCCTGAGGTTTCTGGGGAGTCCCCAAGCCTTTGGCCTGTCTTATTACCTCTTCCTCACCCATATTTTCTGACATCTCTCAGCATCTTCACCTATTCCCTGCCATGTACTAGGCACTTAATAAATGCTTGTTGGTGGATTGAAATCTAGGCTCTAGAGTTACTTTTCTGCGTTTCAGAACTTTCTACCTATGTGACGTTGGACAAATCACTTGGGGATTTTTTTGTGTGTATAATGAGGTAGTTAGACACAATGATATCTCAGGCTCCCTCCAGCTCTCAATCCTACGCTCCCATAATTCTCTGCCATAAGTCTGGGTGATAGAAATGGAGTACAGTGACACCAGATGCCTTTCCCGCCAAAGGCCTGCTTCTCTCTCCAAGAGGAGGCACTGGACCAGAAACAGCCACATACGCCCCCGCCCCCATACACGTGCACCCATCCAATCTCCTCACCAGCAGCCTGGGCTGAGGCCACCTGTGCAGAGTCAGGTGTCAGACCAGGCTAAAGTAAGGAGACACTGGGGGAGAGCTGCAGCCCAGTGCTTGGTGCTGTAACAGGAGCAGGGAGGCCCTGCTCGGAGCTCGGCAGCAGAGCAGGTAGGAAAGGAAAGAGGAGGATGGTGTGGGCAGTGAGGGGCCGGCTCTGTTGTGACCATGGGGATTTTGCCACCTTGTTGGGCCTTAGTCTCTTATCTCCTAAATGAGGTAGACACAGGAACCCTTTGCCCTCCACCTAGTAAGGTGTGGTTAGATGGCTAGATGCTCTGATGCCCACAGCATGCCCTGGGTTGGGGGTTTATTGTGGAGAGTTATTGCCACCTGTTTCATGGCTCGGGACCTGGGACCAAAGTAGGGAAATTGATCTCTTTTTGTGGATCAAATACATGATACCAAGTCATCTTGACAGATGGCTTGGGTGGAGGAAGTCTTTAATACTAGGAAGAGGGGTGGAGTAGAAACAGTGGTGGGCCTCCAAGGACACCCAAAGAAGGGTCTTGCCTTGGAGCCAAGAAAAATGGGGATTCAGATCCCTCTTCCTCCCCACTCCCTCCCCCAAAACCACAGAAACAAAAACTCAGAAGCAGACAAAGACAGACACAGAAGAAGATGCCTACATGCATTATGCGGGTGTGTGTGCACACGCATGCGCGCGCGCACACACACACACACACACACACACGCTTTATAGCCTGCCACCTAACAAGATAGAGATATGAAACATACAGTTAGCTTTTGGTGCTTTCTCTGTCACTCCTGTCATCTCAGTGCCCTCCTCCAAAAAACATTTCAACCACTGAGGGCCGTAGGTCATCATTAGCACTGTTACATTAAAGTCAACCTTTGGGTTCATGGAGGAAGGTTAGACTGAGCTTCCTAGGAAACACCTGTGTAGTTCAGAGGACCCTCCCACCACTACCACCTTTGCTGTCCAATCCATTCCTGTCTCTAATGATAGGGATTTCAGGGCAGATAGGAGGGGGAGGTGGTCCCTTAGAAAAGAGGAGATATATTTGAGCACCTGATAGAGCCCCTTGTGTCCCTGTACAGAGGCAGCTCCTGGCTTTGCCTACAATCCCAGCTAATAGGGGTACTTATTCTAAATGTCAATATCTTCTGTTACCTACAATTCATGTTCCCATGGATCTCAGCCTGGAAGGGACCTGGGAAGATAGTGAATGATCCTCAGACAGGGAGTAAAGACACCTGGGTCCTAATCCTAGCTCTGCCCTTGACTTGCAAGTTGACTCTGGACAAGTCACTTTCCCTCTCTGGGTCTCAGTTTTCCCATCTGTTTAATGGGACTGATAATCCTTGCCCTGTCTCACTCAAAGAGAGTTGGGGTGTGGGAATGCAGAATGTAGAACCAGAAGGGACCTTAGAGTGCAGCCTCTTCATTTTACATACAAGGACACTGAGACTCAGAAGAAAAGTGACTTGTCCAAGGTCACACAAGGTACCCAGGTCTTCCGATTTCGAGAGCTTTCCAATGTGTAATGACGGAAATGTCTCCTCTCTGAGTTCATGTGATGGGTACCTGCTGCCAAATATATATTTACCACAACACAGAAATTATAGAGGTAAAAACCTAGGATTTATTATTATGCTCAGTCCTCAGAGAAAACCTGAACACTTATTAGGATTCTAACAAGATTACTTATGGGAAAAATTACATCAGAGTGACAGAGAAAGAATTCATTTACATATTGCAACCTTGTACATTCTTCTTAGGCCATAAAAGTTAAAGAGAAGCTAGAACTATAATCCTGGACTTCCTTCTGTGTAGTGAGAGTTGAACCAATTTAGGTAAACAGAGTCGTAATCTCATACGTCCCCTATGGAAACAAACTTCATCAAATAATAGGTGAACTAAAAATCAGGTTACAGATTAAAGAACATTTAGAGGATTCACAAAAAAAGGGAGGAGGAGACTCTACTGTCACGTAGGAGCCAGCAGCAGCTGAAAGTCCTCCTCGGCTTCTCATCTAAGGAATGCTTAAGGCTCTACGTAAATTTTTACATCCCATGGAACAGGTTTTGTTCAGATGAGGTTAATATTAACCAAAAGATGAAGGAAGAATAAAAGGAAATATGAAAATTCCCATAACAACTATATGGTACAAACCTTGAAAATAATAATAATTATAGTTAACATTTATAGAGTGCTTACTATGTGCCAGGCACTGTGTTAAGTATTTTTTACAAAGATTACCTCATTTGATTCTCACAACAGCCCTGGGAGGTAGGTGCTATTATTATCCTCATTTTATAGATGAGAAAACTAAGGCAAACAGAGGTTAAGTGACTTGCCCAAGGTCACACAGCTAGTAAGTGTCTGGCGCCACATTTGAACTCGTGTCTTCCTGATTCCAGGCCCAGGGCTCTATCCACTGCACCAGGTAGCTGTCCCCATAGATTTTGGCATCAACCTTGAAAAGTATAATAATAATAATAATAATAATAATTATAATATAACATTTATACATTGCTTTAAGGTTTGCAAAGTGCTTCACATAGGTTAACGCATCTGATCAGTGGGATAGCACATTAGAGACACACAAAAGGTTCTTCTCATTTCCAGACTCACATGGTGAAGCAAACATCCTCTTTATCAAGCATCAGGAATGTTGACTAGAAATTCCCAAATAGGAATTTATATTTTCATGCCATTGTCATATAATTGCATATATCTGCACAATGGGATCCTCTACTCTCAAATAAGTCTCTGCATTGCTGAGGTATGGCAGAAAGAGCCCTGGAGGAGCAGAAGCCAGGGAAACTCCATGCTGGTGCCTGCTCTGCTCCTGAGTGGATATTCAGCCTCAATCAAGTCATTTCCCTTCTCTAGGCTTCAGTTTCCCTCTTTGTAAGTGGAAGTTGTTAGACTCTGATATCAAGAGCATTTCCTTTCCTTTCTAGCTGTGACATTCCTGCTCTGTTTCTTGCCTTTTTTTTGTAGTTCTTATTTTTTTATTTTTTTAATTAATTAATTTATTTTTAGTTTTCAGCATTCACTTCCATAAGCTTTTGAGTTTTAAATTTTCTCCTCCTCCCTCCCCACCTCCCTCCCCAAGAGGGTGTGCAATCTGTTTTGGTTTTTGTTTGTTTGTTTGTTTGTTTGTTTGTTTGTTTGTTTGTTTGTTT